>NC_072737.1:43755328-43914261 GCF_026930045.1 Uloborus diversus
TCTTATTGTTGCATTAATAAAACTATTTTTATTTGCAGAAAAAAAAAAAAAATTAATTTGAATTCTGAAATTTTGAATTCAAATTATGTTTTTCGCAATCACGAACTGAGACAGGACCCTACTCATTGGAGTTATTGTTTCTAGAAACGGCTTCTGTCCCCCCCCCCCCCAAGTCTGCAACGGCTTCTGTCCCCCCCCCCCCCAAGTCTGCCTCTCCTCCTGGGCGGTTACTTGTGCATAGTTGTATGTGTGCGTAGACCTGTGTGTATGCACGTAGGTGAGTGTGAGTGTATGTGTGTGAAGTCGTGTGTGTGTGTGTGTGTGAACGTGCGTGTGTGTAGGACATGGACGCCTCCAAGCAGGAGAAGCGGATAGCTCAAAACCGGAGCAGCCGCGCCGCGCCGCCAGCAGAGGACGGTGGGCGGTGGTGCTGCAAAGGCTTCTGGTCCAAGTTGAAAAAGGCACGGACACCAAAAACGGTCAAATGAGAACAATAAGCAATCGTGATTGCTCAAAAAAAAAATCAACACCTCTTGGAGCGATTGGAGTTAAAATTGAACCAAAGCCTGTTTACGTATGGATTCACATATATTCCAAATTTCAACCAGAACGTAGCATTACTTCTTGAGATAGGGCACTCACAATGGAAAAAAAGAACGGGCGATTGCGCTATCCCCTTTTTAGCTGTTGACACCAAAATAAAATTAGCTCTTAAACCCACTAAGGGCTACTTGTCAAAAAATTTTTGTTTGATTCCGTTCGTTATTTCTTGAGATACAGCAGTCACAATTGACGACAAAAAACGTTCTATAACTCAACCCCCGTTTGAGTTATTGGCACCAAAATTGAATCAGCACCTGTTCCTGTTAATGGCAACATATGGACCAAATTTTATTTGATTCCGCCAGTTACTTCCTGAGGAATAGCAAGCACGCGTAACTCAAAAAACGTCCCATTGCTCCACCCCCCTTGGAGGAATTCGCGCCAAAAACCAATGGGCACAAGTTCACATAGGGGCACATATGTGTATCAAATTTCGTTCAATTTCATGCGGTATTTTTGCTGTAGAGCGGCCACAAAAAACTGGTCACACACAGACGTGACACACATACACACACATACACACACACACACACACACACACACACACACACATTTTCCAAAAATAGTCGAAATGGACTCAGCACACCTCAAAACGTTCGAATCCGTCAAAATTCGAAAATTTGCACGAATCCAATACTTTCTTCTATATATTAGATAAAGAAGAAAGTAAAAATGAACTAGAGATACTCTGTACATGAACATCAGTTAGACATACTTTTTTTATAATAACGAAAATGAGATTTATTACGCAAATCAAAGAACTACGAAAATGTTAGCCTCGATATGGTTTCCTTACCCTCCCGATATGGAATTTTGCGACTTCAGGATGTTCCCCAAACTCAAGAGACGATTAAAAGGTTAGTGTCCTTCCAGTCATTTCTATATTTTACATGAAACTGAGAAATCCGAAGAGAGCACTGCCCTTTATTTCAGTCAAACGCTCTTTGTCACCAACCGACTCTATTGACACACAGGAAAAAATTCAAGCATGATTCAAAAACTCAAAGTCGGTTCACGCAAGCGTGTTTGATTCGTGTTTATCAGGGGGATAAGTATTTCTTTGGAATGATGAATTTCAAAAATATTAATATTAATTTTCCAACTCCTGCCTACTAACTTCCTTCTTACCTAATTCTGATGAGGATTTTCAGATTTGTTGGTGTCCTTTTAATCGGTATTTTTAGGCAACAATGTCCTTATTCAAATGGGGATTTTAAATCACTGTATTATAATGTTGAACATGTTCAACTATAATTAGAGACATTTAGGGAGACAATGCTTCCAACTCCAAGGTAACTGAGGGGATTCATTCTTTCATTTTAGTTTGAAGATATGAAGCAAACTGTTATCTAAAGTACGTTGTTACTTTTCTGAAAGTAAATTCGGTGTAGAATAAAAAAAAAATTGAAGTAAATAAACACTCATTCATTAATGACCATTCATTAATGGTTAACAGCCAGTTATTAATGACTACTTCTGAAATACTAGAAAATCGCCCGTCAAGGTATTATGGGCGAAACTTGCTTCTGTATTTGAACGAAGAAATTGCGTATTTGAGGGTATTTCGATAGTTGAAATTTTAACCCTAACTCCAGTTTGTTAGTTACTATCGACTATATTGTTAGTTACCTATAGACTATATTGTTAGTTACTATCGACTATATTGTTAGTTACCAGTGGATTAACACAACGTTCATTGTTGACCACTTTTTTGTTTCTTCCTTCTCCTTCAATGAACTTTACCAGTAAAACAGTTAATTTACCAGATCCAGTTCTGCCTTGTGAAAATAAGTATTTCCCTGCATGTCAAACATTGCCAAAATATATTATCAAATTATAAATAATTTACTGAATTTTCGGTGCTTCAATAATGAAATAATGCTGTCGCGCATGCTATGGCGCGAGTTTCATTGTCGGTGACGTCAGAGCGCTACTCGATCAATAATTTTGGCTTTTTTTCTATGAGGAATTTGGTATTCAGCTAAACATTTATTTTGAAAATGAGGTCGTTTCCAAAATTTTAAAAGTATTTTTTTCTCTCCGAAGGAGCATGCTTAAAAACATAGGATCTGACCATTTTTTAAATAATTTGTTTAAGTTTAATATTTTTAAAAGATTACTTAAATCGGTGCGCTATCATTATTTACGCTTCTGCCGATGACATCATAAATGATAAAATGTCATTCAATGTTGCCATTCACAGAGCAAAATATTTAATTATCATCTTTACTCACGTGTATTGGCGACGATATGATTGATACAAGCGTAGAGCCCGCAATTTGAATTCGCTTCTTGATTATCATAACGTGGAAACGCGGTAGAAAGATGCGCCAAAGAGCATCATTTGTGACGTCATCAAGAGCACGCCTTGCTTGAAAAATCGGCGTGCTCATTAAATTATTTTTTAATTAAGTTTTAAAAATTTAATTAAAAAATAACCGTTGGGAAAATGAAAGTATTTTCTGGGTCCATGTTTTTTTTTTTCCTCCTTTCTTTTTTGCTTATTCTATCAATTTCAGTGACATTAAGTACTACTTTTGACTGAAGGAAACAACCCCATCGTCAGTACTAATGTCTATAAAGGGTTCGATCCTCCGCCCTCCCTCCCTCTACCCCCCCCCCCTTTTATGGGTGCCTATTCTGACAGCAGCACTACGAAACCATTTTTTTATGCATCCTACTGAAAAGAAAATGCGCTCATAGTGCCTGGTAATAAATATAAATTTTTTCCAATAGTTTTTATAAGACAAAATCCTCGTGCTTTGACAAGCTTTAAATTTAATTACCAACATTTCAAGGTATTAAAACAACGTATAGGGGAGGGTGGCCCAAAGCGGGTAACGCATTCGCATGCCGCCGTATGGTGTGCAAGCTGCGATGTATGCGTATGTCGTGTTTACTCGAACACCCCGAGTTTCAATCTGTTATAGTGAAGCGGCATGGCATAACCAGGCTAAAAATAAGAAAAATGATACACATCTTTAAAAAAAAAAACTGAAGGTATGTAACTGGTGATTAGTCGAAGATAAGTTTATTTTTTTAAATATCAATAATATTACATTACTTTGACACCATCCATCTACAAACTACGATGGTCATTTCGTTTGTTTCTTTTTTAAATTTAAGGTTTTAATTATTGAAATAAAAAACGTGCCTTCAGGCAAAGCGGGTAAAAGATTTAATCATATACTAGTCGACCCGTGCGGAACTCCGTACTGAGCTTCGAATCGTTTCATAAGGCATTTCTCTCTTTAAAAATTTCAAAGAAAGAACATTATGAAGAAGAACCGAAAAAAAGTAAGCGCAGAAGAGAAGGCATGTAATTAAAAGACATCAGTAATAAAACCTCGTTAAATACAACATTGTGATAATTTGATCATCGCTCGCCTTTTGGTCGTACATATTTTCAATGCAAACATAAATATCATTAAAAGTGGCTAAGTAATGACTCATGAAAAAGCAATAATTGTGCATGTGAAAAAAACAGGTTGTGTCAAATACAGTCCTGCCCATGTGAGCATCTGACAGGAAAAAAAGAAACATTAAAGAGATATTTATTGGCACGGATTCGAATTGGCGCCATTCTGATTAACACCTCGACACCCCAACAAACCTAGCAATTGCGCCTTCCTTTTCGAAAGCTATTCATTGAAGGAATGCGTAGTAAGAAACAGCAAAAAAGCTTTTTGCCAAAAAAATAATAATAATAATAAGATCATGCTTCTATATTTTGTCATTAACCAGCATGATACGATTTAAAATTATTCGTAAAGCATGGAATTTGATTAAAGAATGACGAATATCTCACGTAGCGATAGAAATAAACATTCTAGAGAAGTAATAAATTAGATTGAAAACAAGTGTTTTTATCTTTGAATATTGAACTATTTCACATAGAAGGTTGCTTTAACCGTTACGGCTTAAATGTACGCACATGTTTCTCTTTTAATCGAACACTTAAAATTCAAAACCAAAACCAGTTGGAGTCCATTTTTAAGTGTAATTTTTCGAACGTAGAGAAAATGTATTTTTTGGGTGAAACCCGGAGTTTTAATTTGGCGTAGAATTTTTTTCATTTGTATAAAAGGTCGAACACTGCTATTAGAAAAATCTACATTTCAGCGTACAAAGAAAATGTTTTTCTGCACAAAAAAGGATTCCCTTGAGGTAAATCTAATACTTTTTTATGCTTACATTATGTTTAGTGGTCTGGACGGAGTCAAAGCTTAAAAAAAGGAAGAACACCCTTCGATTAACAGTCAACTTATCCGAATGATAACTGTAGCCTGCATAAAGGAATCGAAATACCAAGTAGCATTCCCACTGCATTTATTTTATTACGTGTGTATGTTATGAGTACACGTAATGCGTAATACTAATATAAATTTGATATTATGTCGGACAGCCCAAGCTTGCCCATAGTTCAGATAGTTTATAGCCGAACGCTCTACCGAAAAAAACTTATCAATTTAACCGAACAACTAAGTCCAGTGCTTTTAAGCTTTATTAAAATATAAACACACATTTTTTTTTTTTTTTTTTTTTTTTTGCCCAAAGCGACGTAAAATATTGGAAAACTGCATTAGAACTTTGCTTTAAAAAAATGCATAAGAACTACAGGCTGCATCAAGGTTTTGAAACAGCAAGGAGCGTTTTCGAAAACTTGATTTTTCGACCGTAAGTCTATTTTTCGTCGTTAGCCAGCCTGATAAATTTTAAAATGAGAGGGGAATAATATATAAGGTAAGATATTGAAGAGAAATGTTTTTATTTTTGAAAATTTTTACAATTTGTTACCGCAGGCTGCTTGAACCGTTATAACTTAGATGGCAGCACGTGTTCATCATTTAACAGCACGGTTAAAATACAAAATAAATTGAACTATGCTCTTTTTTAAGAGTAGCTTTTCAAATGTAGTAAAAATGTGATAAGTTTTTTTTTTTTTTTTTTTTTTTTTTTTTTTTTTTGCAAAAAAAAAAAAAAAAAGAAAAAAGAAAAAATATGTATTTTACCCATCAAATTGAGGTAGTATTTTTTTTATTTGTACAAAGAGTCAAAAACTCATTAGAAGAATATATGTTTCAATATACGATTTATTATTATTTTTTTCTGAACAAAAAACAATTCTATTGTAGTCTGAAATCTTAAACCTGTTACTTATATTTTCACTTACATTATGCTTTAATTTTCTTACCAGAGCCAAAGCTTTAAAAAAAAAACGTACAATTCAGAAGTACTTTAGCACAAAACCTCATTAATTTTTCATAACAGCAAAGTGCGTTTCCTACTCATTTATTCTATTCCCTCATATTTGTTATTCACTTAATTAAGTATTCATGTAATGCACGATATTTCTCTAATTTTTTTGATGCAGCTTGTCCGGACGCGGGCCCGAACACGCATTCTCCTGGTTACGAGGAGAACGCTCTGCCGATCAAGCTATTCAGCTCTGTCGATCATAGTGCAAGTTAAAGTTATAAGTTTAACCGAAAGTCTCATTCTGGTTCTTTAAAACAGGTTTTTCGGCTCAAAAAACAATTTTTAGACCGTGGGTCTATTTTTCTTCAGTAGCCAGCACCATAAGCTTTAAAATAAGGTGTAAATCAAAGAAATCGACCAAGAATTGAGGAAAATCTGGCGTTGAAACCAAAAACAGGCTACAGAAATAATATATAAGGATTTATTTATAATTCCTTGACACATATGCTGACCTGGATTTTCTATTTCAATAGGATAAGTATAACTTTAAAATGCTATTTTTTGTGATAGCAGTTAGTTAGTCTATTAGTTTAATTAGTTATTTCTTTATGTTTTATAAACAAATGCACTAACTTAGATTTTCAACTTAAATTGGATAAGTATAAATTTTTTATACTTTTTTATAATGGCAGTTAGCTAGTCAATTAATTTAATCCTTTATAACTTCATATTTGATTGGCAAATGTACCAAATCACAATTAGTTAAACTTGCCCGCTTTACCCGAACAGTTTACCCGCTTTATGCCCCATGGTAGGGCGAAGCGGGTCTTCCAGGTGTTTGTAATGTTTAGCAATAAATAAATATTGAGTTTGAAATAATGCAAAAGTAACTTTTTATTTTAAAGTTCAAGAACCCTGCTAGGAAATAAAACCGATATTGTTGCGATAAAAATCCAAAAACTACAGCTTTCGGGCGTTCTTCGTTAACCTACCCGCTTTGGGCCACGCTCCCCTAACAACTAGTAGAAAACATATAGAAAACATAATGAACATAAACGTTCTTTCGCCAACACCTACACAATTTTTTCACATCATTACACAATATGCTTCCGGTAACAATTGAAACTTTCACTTTTATTACACTCAAGAAAAATTGAAAAACTTCGCACTTAGGGCCTAACCTTTGATATATCTGCAAACAGCAACGCCTCCATAATTCTGGCCTTATTATATTTTCACACTATGCACCTCATGAAGAGGAATTTCGCATTTTGCAATCCGCAAATATACAAGCTCTGAAAGTTTTCCCTTTTCCTATTTCCTAATGCTTAGGGAAGAATTTTCTTTCTCACTTCACTTCGCGCAAATTGCATTATCTAACTTATAAAATAGAGACCACGCACGATCTAAAATTGGTTCCCTCTCTAGAAATCTCGTTCAAATGCTATTTTTTTTCTTTTACTTTCTTTTTTTTCTTCAAACAAGCTTTAAAATATATTTTTATTCGTCATTTCTACAGGTTGATAGCACTTTGGAAAATTGGATGCAGTGTGCTTATTATATTTTTGCGTTTTTTCTTTTATATGAAACTCCTAGTATTAGATCAGCTAAATTCTAAAAAGATTTTTTTCCCACAGAAAAAAAAGGAAAGTAAAATCAGTAGCTGAGTAATATTATTAATTAAACCAGCAAACATACCCGGCGTTACCTGGGTAAGTAATAATATTGAGAGACAATTTATACTTTCCTTTATTTATTTTAGGTGTGTCCCGCGGTTTCACCCACGTTAATAGGACAACAATGTATTAAAAAACTATTTTAAGTACAATTCGCCATGATATATATAGTAAAAAACTACACGCCCTTATTCACATCGATGTTTTCCGTTAAATAAGAAAATCGAAAAAAAATTCCATAAAAAATAGTTGAAAAACCCTTGATTTATAAAGTAATTTTTAAATGAGCCAGGTAATAAATTCTGAAAATCTTAACACCCGTAGTCGGGTTCGAGCCCGAGACCCTAAGGTTGCTGGTCCAGTGCTTTACCAACTGAGCTATTCGGGCAACAAAAGTTCGAGTTATTGATGCAACAAAAAATGCATCATGATTATTATAGATTTAAATTCAATGCATTGCTGAGCCACTCCTATTAGTCATAGCGTGATATTATATAGCCTATCTCAATGAATGGACTATTCAACACAAAAAGAATTTTTCAAGTCAAACCAGTAGTTCTTGAGATTAGTGCGTTCAAACAAACAAACTCTTCAGCTTTATATTATTAGTATAGATTGCAAAAACCATTAAAATAACAAAAGACTATATTTTATAAGGTTCTAAAATGCATGAGCAAAATTAAGTACAGACGCCCCTCGTATAATACGATACTTGTACAGCACGGTTTCGATGTTGCACGGTACGAAATTTGTGACTATTATAACACGGATTTGATGTTACACGGTACAAAACTTGAATTTAATACTACACGATTTTGATATAAAACGAATTTTAAAAAATTAAATTTTAATTTTGTGTAATACACCGTTAAAAAAATTATTTATGAAAAAGTCTCGTAGAACAAGGTTTCGATACTAATCGGAACGGATTATCTGTGTTAACGCTTCTAACACAGATAAATCTGTGGAACGCCTTTCTCTCTAATCTGTGGAACGCCTTTAATTGTAAAAAAGTATTTTCAAGTTTCTTAACGTATAGTTAAGTGGCAAAAATTTATGGGGGGAAACTAGCTTTTATTGTGATTGAAAAAACAACATTAAAAAGGTTTTTAATGTAGTTATAGTCCCAATAAGAACTTTGTCAAATTACCCATTTCCTTAACTAGTGCTATATCACTCACTTCTTTCAAAAACGTTGTAACTCAAAAATTAGCGATTTTAAGATATGCCTTTTTTACTTTCTTCTATATCTAATATATAGAAGAAAGTATTGGATTCGTGCAAATTTTCGAATTTTGACGGATTCGAACGTTTTGAGGTGTGCTGAGTCCATTTCGACTATTTTTGGAAAATGTCTGTCTGTCTGTGTGTATGTGTGTCACGTCTGTGTGTGACCAGTTTTTTGTGGCCGCTCTACAGCAAAAACTACCGCATGAAATCGAACGAAATTTGGTACACATATGTGCCGCTATGTGGACTTGTGCCCATTGGTTTTTGGCGCGAATTCCTCCAAGGGGGATGGAGCAATGGGACGTTTTTTGAGTTCCGCGTGCTTGCTATTCCTCAGGAAGTAACTGGCGGAATCAAACAAAATTTGGTCCATATGTTGCCATTAACAGGAACAGGTGCTGATTCAATTTTGGTGTCAATAACTCAAACGAGGGTTGAGCTATAGAACGTTTTTTGTCGTCAATTGTGACTGCTGTATCTCAAGAAATAATGAACGGAATGAAAGAAAAATTTATCGGCAAGTAACCCTTAGTGGGTATAAGAGCTGATTTTATTTTTTTAACTGCCATAAGTGAGTAGCATATCTCTGCAAGAACAGCATTTCTATAACTTAATATTTTGCCGTTAGGAAGCAAAAGTGTCATATTTGAATTTTTAAGTATTTTCGGAATGTTCTTTCCAAAAGTGTCACATCTTGGGCTGTGTTTGATCCATTAGGCATGAAACGTCTGTGTCGTTTAGGGAAAGGTGATATTGTTTATTCCGAAAACAGTATTGCACACAAAAAAAGAGCATTTTTCATACTTACTTTTTATTCAAGAACGCACCATTTGCATACATATCGGTATTGTCGGTATTGTAAGAAGAACAATTGGTAACAATAATGACATATTCTGAGATATTTCAAATAGTATCTTCGAAATTTAGTGCAAGAACGCCATAAATAAAACACAACGTTTCAAAACTTACACATTTTACTAGGACTCGACCGATGCATCGGCCTGGCCGATGCATCGGTCGATGGTTTAAAAATTTAGCCATCGGCATCGGTATCGGCGGCCGATGCTAAATTGCAAGAAACATCGGCCCATCGGCCTTAAAAACTTCGAAAAGCCGATGGAATTGGCCGATGTTTTTGAAAAAAAAAAGACCTTTGATGTTTTACCTTTTAATACAAAGTAAAGGTTGTTTTCATATAAAATTGTTTACTAAATTTCAGTATGAATTTTTATTTGAGTCACCCCTGAAAGAGTTTTTAATACTGTATTCAGGTACCAAACAAGTTAATTATTTCGTTGTTTCTTGCTGCTGGATGTACGTAGTATCTCTCATAAGTCATAACTCCTAAATGGTAAACTGTAGAAGGATAAGTTTTCGCGTGTGGGGTGTGCGTACGTTCCAGTTGTGCACTTCCCTTTTTGTTTTCGATCGGGTGTTCTGAAAAGCCTGTTTACTCATTTTTTGTGGCTATTAATTACTTATTTCAATATTTCAATGCAAAACTAAGATAGCGTCTCAGACTGACTGTCATTTGGTGATATATTGCCGAATTGGAGACTATGGAAACAAATATGAGATGGCAAAACCCCGCTATTCATTTTAAAACACTCTGTATTTTAAATCTGCCACTGCAAGTCAATACAAACTCGGGTGCAAGTTTCGGAAGGGTTTTTTTGCTCAATGTTTATGATTATTTTGAACTCTATTTTTTAAGACTATTTTGAATTTCCGAGAACACTTGTGTGCCCCTCCTCCCACTCCCTCAATTTCTAAAATTAAACTCTAGTTATACTCCTGAGTTGTTTAAAACTAACACCATTCATAAAATTAGAGATTTTTTTTTTCAAACTTTATCTATTATTTAGAAAGAATTTAGAGCATTAATTTAAGAAATTGATTAAAGAAAGACGTTTTGAATGGTGACACGATTCGGAAATCGAAGGGACTTTTGAATTTTTTCTTCGGAAGTGCTGAAATAAATTCAGAAACTCTTCCGAGGTGTTGGTTTTTCTGTACTACAAATATTAGGCCGAGGTTGGGGCCGAAGTTTGAGTTACTGCAAAATCAGAGGGTGACCCCCCCCCCCTCCCTCCATTTCGTAATGCGCCATCTTTTTTGTATCATTAATAGCGATCGATTTTTTTTTTCTGTTGTAAGTAACTATTTTTATGTATTTATATAAAATCAATGAATAAGTTATTTTTTTTTATAGAAAAGTTTCAAAGATTTTCTATTATGCAATTTTTTAAATTTCAGAAAATTACTGTTAAATTGAACAATTTAATTTGAACTTGTTTGTAAAGCTTCATAAAAGATTAAGCAATCTAATTGTTCAATATTATGTATGCAAACATCAGGTCAAGTAGTCATATGTATTCAGTTATTAACTTTGTGTAAATATTGATTTTGTTTATAGCTGCGTTTTAAGAACCTCGCTCTTTTCATGGCAATTTTTTTTCCAGCAAAATTTATGACACTGTTTTAGTTTTTTTGAAAAATGCAAAATTTTCTATATAAGAAAAAAAATATTTCTTTTATGATTTAGTATTGTAATTTATCTGTTATCTTTTTTTTTAATTTGATGACTAAAAAATGTCTACGTGCAATCTTTCCAATTTAATTGCGTAATTTGTTGACGGTTTCATAGTTTTATTCTTAATTTTTTTTGAATGATTTAACAACATAATTTAATGTTTTTTAACTATGTTTAGTGAACTTAAATCCATACATCATTACAATATTACTGAAATCTTAGTTATATGTTCAATTAAAAAAAAATCAATTGTTTATTAAACAGTCTTTTTGTTTTTCTTCCTTTTTTCTTTCTTTCTTTCTTTTTCTTTTTTGGCTGTTGTTCTTTATCTTTCATTATACAGCAGTCAAAAAAGGAGAAGCATAACTACACCCTATATAGATTGTACGTAGTACGATCCAAAAGTTCGGGACAAGCTGTATAAAACCTTACCCAGAATAGTTCACATTACAGAAGCACATCCACCTTCAAAAGTTTACCTTGAGGGACTATGTACTTCTGCCAGTGTTCATATAACTTTTGGAAACACTTCTGAAAGCCATTTTTCGCTACCTTCTATGATGCAGCTTTATCTTCTCCTGACGGAGGAAAGCATCGTCCATGCAAATGTTTTTTTGCTGGGAACAGGTAAAAGTCACACGGAGCAAAGTCCGACGAAACGTTATGTTATTTGTTTGTCATATCAGAGTATTGACCAATCGAACCGTGCATCCTCAACATGAAAGTCGCCTTCTTCCCTACGATGAAGTTAAAGCAGCAGTGCAAGAGGCCTTACAGGAGGTTGCGAAAATGTCTTCCAGGAGCGCTTCTAAAAGCTATACGAACATTGGCAGAAGTGCATAGTCGTTCAAGGTGACTATTTTGTAGATAGATTTGCTTCGGTAATGTGAACTATTCAGGGTAAGGTTTTATACAACTTGTCCTCTAACCTTTAGATCATACTACGTACGTATGAGTTTTCAACTTACTATTTCTTAACGTTTTTGAGTGACGTAAGTTTACGCGCATGAAGACATCACAAGAGAATTTGCGATAATTAACTGAGGAAGCGTTCAAAATGGATATTTCTGTCATCTACATGTTCAGATCTCTACATGTTCGGCACATCTGTACATATGCATGTACGGATGTGCCGAAAAAACTTGTGAAGTTTAAATTGGGTGATCGTAAAATAAAAATTTAGGTGAAAATCTGATTTTAATTTTTTATTTTTTCTGATTGCAATTCCTTATTCGTGGAAAGGAAGTAAAGTGAAATGAATCAATCATCCTTTAAATCTCTGACAATTTTATCAATTTATTTCTGTTTGATTTTTTTTTTTTTTTTTTTTTTTTTGCCATCGGCCAACGGCATCGGCCATCGGCCATCGGCAATCGGCCATTTGGAGGAAAACAATCGGCCATCGGCCATCGGCCATCTTTGAACAATCGGCCAACAATCGGCATCGGCCCATCGGCCAAAAAATGCCATCGGTCGAGCCCTACATTTTACACTTCTTCATGAAACAGAGAAAAAACACCAGATGTTCTTGAAAAAGACCTTATGAGAAAGCCAAAATTCAGGAGCTTGAAATATAGTTTTACTACATGATAGCTTACTTTTAATTTTTTAAATCGCTCTCCTACAAAATCACTTTTTTGGGGACATGACATTGTTGATGATGACGATGACTTATTCCTCCGTTCTAGTTTCAGGCTAGACCAGGTTCATGAGCCCAAGAGTCCCCAAAAAATCATAAACCAGGAGAGGACTGGAGTAAATGTCCTCTCTGTCCAGTCTCGAACAATTCAAAAGATGGTCTGGAAATGCCTGCATCAATCTGCATTTAGTACAGGTCTCAAAAACTTTCTCACCTAAATAAAAAGATAGACATTTGATGTGCCCACTTGCAAACCTACTGATTATTGTTTAGACGACTCTATCCACCTTGATGGAAGGAGCACCACGTGAGGACTGTCTATTGTACCAGGGGGGAGTCGGAGGAGTCTTCCAAAGTTCTTGGTTCAAAGTTCTCGTTTTAGAACAAATTTCTGAGAAAGTCAAAGTTCTTCTCGACACCAAATTTTTAGTGACACCTTCCTTGACCAGAAGGTCCGCTGCATTAAGAAGGAATAGATGGAAAGAGTGCAACCCTACTATTCCGAAACGGCAACCATACCATGTGACCTGGGGAGCAATTTCTAGTTGACCGTAACCGCTGAAGAAGTTTTCATTAGCTGAAGCCATGAATGATAAAAACATTTAACTATAGAAGGAAAAAATTAGATTTATAGCAATAGTGCAGTATTGTAGCATTATAAACTGTGAAGAAAAAGTCATTCCAGGAAACCCAGTAACTTTTCTTAGGTATGTACAAATGTTTTTTACTTCTAAATAAAGAAAAAAATAACATATATGTGCATTCAACGAGTACATTTCCCACAGTTGCCTATACTTTTTAAATTTTTGTACTGATTTGACCTATAAATGTAATAAAACATTGTATATCATGAGTGCAAATAACATTTTAGTTCCATAAAAACACTTTTTACTTAACTAGTAATTATTTTAACGGCTCTCGAGTAATTTGTGTACGTTTGCTTTGTTAGCGAGTAGTTTCTCGCAAAGCTCCTGTGAACAGCAGATGCGTTTAGAACAAGTTTTAGATTTGAAAATAAATATTTGTTACTTTTATGCTTTAATTTAAATTCTAGTGTGCCTGCGTATGAAATAATTTCAAAACATTGATTACAAGACACAAGAATCCATAAATATTCAGTCAATGAGCGAACTCTTTAAACATATATTTGTACATGACCGTCATTACAAGGAATAAAAATCAAAATACATGAAAAATGCAGTTACATCATATTTTAAAATCTGGGAAGAAGTGGGGAGGGGGAGTTTGAATGACAGGCCTGGTATCCGTTATTTATTTAAAACTGGCAAAAGGTTAGCAGCGTTGCCTTTGCTAGTAACAATAATCAGTAACGATACCTTTTAAAACTGATCTTTCAACATTGCTCAAAACTCTGTTAATCTTCTAATAACAATCATAGAGAAAGTTTCAATACTATTTTTCAAAAAGCACACACACACGCGCTCAATTTAACTACACCGATGCACAACATAAAAACTTATCACAATAATTCAGGCTGAAAACTTTCGCTTACTCACAACACACTTGGTCGATCTAATATTATCAGAAAAAATAACAACTCTTAATTGTTTCTAAAATATCATAAAAATAAATTTATGCAGACGATACATTAAAAAATAGGGCTTTTGAATTATTCTACTTTGTTTTCTTCTTACTTGGCTTGGCTTCAATCTTCTGTTTCAATAATATTGTTTTTCGAAAGCAGACGATATTTTTACTTCCTTTTACAAAAAAGGAAGTATTGTATTCGCGAAAAAATTTTCACTCAAAAATCGCCCTTAATTTCCATTTTGCTCACCCCCAAATGAATGTTGAGTTTTTTTTTCGATTCGACCACATGCGGAAAAGTGCCTAAGAATGTATAGACACGCGAAATATCCATTTTGACCATCACCGAGGTAATTACAACGACTTTTCTCGTGACGTCTGTATGTATGTGCGTATGTGTGTATGTGCGTATGTGCGTATGTGCGTATGTATCTCGCATAACTCAAAAATGGTATGTCCTAGAAAGTTGAAATTTGGTACATAGACTCGTAGTGGGGTCTAGTTGTGCACCTCCCCTTTTGGTTGCTTTCGGATGTTCCTAAGGGGGTCTTTTGCACCTTTTTGGGGGGAAATCATTGTTAATTTCGATGTAAACTCAAGTGGCGTTATAATTTGTCGGACACTTGGCGATATATCGCCAGTCTTTTGGTCGCCAAGTTTTGTCGCCAACTTGGCGACAAATTTGGCGGAGTTTTTTTTTTTGGTTTCAATTTGGCCATTGTTGGTGATATTTAGAGAATAAATATTGAATCACATTAAAATAGCGAATAATGGGGAAATGACATTAAATTGGAGTAAAAGGAAGTCATGTGATGCACACATCAGCTCGTTTCAGAATAAATATTCATTACATAAATTAGTAATGTTAATAACTGTCGAATAGTTATTTACGTAGATAGTTAAAACAGGAAGAAAGACCTTCTTTCTAAAAATCTTCTGTTAAACAATCAAGGTTTAAGAGTTGAAATTCAAAATAATAATATCAACAAATCAAATATTTACATTATGTGCTGAAACAATTCAAAATCTAATTCATCCAAAATCAATCCTTATTAAAAGATTTGTACTGTATGTTATCTGCTACTTTTGTAAGCTTGGTGTATAATTACTGATTGCTAGTCTTGCGAGTTCGGAATCAGAGTCTTAGGCTCTAAAATTCCCGGAGTCGGAGTCTGCTTTTTTTCTCCCGACTTTGCAACCCTAAATTGTTGCAAGGTTGGAGAGTCGGAGTTGGAGTAGGACTGATTTTGAAGCAAAATGGTCAGAGTCGGAGTTCGAAGGTTTTGAAACTCCGAGTCAAAATCGGAGTCTGACTGCTTTTGGGGTAAAAAAAAAGTCGGAGTAGGAGTCAAAGGCTCTAAAATTCCCTGTGAGTTGGAGTCGGTCCTTTTTCTTCCGACTCCGCAACCCAAATTTGTTGCAGTGCTGTGGAGTCGGAGCCGAACTGATTTTGAAGTTCAAGAGTTGGAGTCAAAGTTCAAAAATTTTGAAATTCCAAGTCAAAATCTGACTCGGACTGCTTTAGGGATAAAGGAGTCGGAGTCGGAGTCAAAGGCTCTAAAATTCCCTGGGTCGGAGTCGGCCAGTTTCTTCCGACTCCACAACGCTAATTTGTGGCAGGGCTGCAGAGTCGGAGTCGGACTGATTTTTAAGTAAACTAGTCGGAGATCGTAGGTTTTGAAACTCTGAGACGAAATCGGAGTCAGACTAATTTTGGGGTAAATGAGTCGGAGTCGAAGGCTCTAAAATTTCCCGTTTTAGAGTCGGCCATTTTTCTTCCGACTTCACAAACCTAGTTTGTAGCAGGCTTACGGAGTTGAAGTTGGACTGCTTTTGGCGTAAAAGAGTCGGCATCAGGAGTCTAAGTACTTATAAACTGCAAGAGTCGGAGTCGGACTGCGTATCTGAATAAAGGAGTTGGAATCAAAGGATCTAAAATTCTCGAAGTTAGAGTCGGTCATTTTTCATCTGACTCTGCAACCCTAATTTGTATCAGGGCTGCGGAGTCAGAGTCGAACTGATTTTGAAGAAAAAAAAGTCGGAGTCGAATGCTCAAAAATTCTCGGAGACGGTCATTTTACTTCCGACTCCGCAACTCTAATTTGTAGCAGGGCTGCGGAGTCGGACTCGGATCCGGACTGATTTCGATGCTAAGAGTCCGAGTTCGACGGTTTTTAAACTCCGAGTTGAAATCGGAGTCGGACTATGTTTTAGATAAAGGAGTTGGAGCCAGAGTCTGTCATTTTCGCTACAACTCTGCAGCTCTGATTTGTAGCCCCGACTTCATAATTAGTGCCGTCGTCTGAAAAATATTTAGTGCCAAAAGAGCGATTGCGTGCCAAAACGCGACAACTTCCCAGCCAAACTAGTCACCTGACCTGGGAGAAATGTTTTTGAAGCTTACCTGACTGAGACATTTGCTGTCGCTCCCTCCATTAGTATTCCTTCTCAATGGTCCGCTGTATCATTGCCAAAGAGACCAATGTGGGATGAACTCCATTGGTGGTATATGTCATGTTGGTGGGTGAGTTCTTAAGGTTTTTATGTTTTGTATCCAACGTTTGTCCAGTTGCTAAGATGTTGTTTAGCACTGCGGCTGTCAGATAAAATCCGTATCTCAGCAAATGATGTTACCGTCTTAATGATTCTGAGAGCTTCATCAATGACAATTAATTTGAATCAAAAAACGGAACATATGTCTGGATTTCTAGTTTTGAATTTATGAGAGCAATTTAGAGCCACAGCCACATTATAAAGATGCCACAGTCACATGCGTTCTGGACATTTTTGCTGCCGTCAGTATAAATTTCAGCTGCTGGTATTTGATTAATAATCTCCAATGTGAGTTGACGTAGGTATTCAGGTGGATCTTGATTTTTGAAAGTATGAGTCCCCATTTCTGATCTAAAATGGACTTTAGATAAGCCTTCTAGAGGGTTAAAGACTTTCTTTAAAACATGTTCTTTGTCTCGTCCTGATCCAATCGATTCATCGTTTGCATTCGAGTGTAAATTGTTCACATTGACAATGTTGAAAAGAGTGAGCAATATGTCTGCTTTATACCTGGTGGGTGTGACGAAACACATGCATGGAATGTACATGATGTAGAGGAGCGTAACCCAAAGCGGGTAGGCATTCGCATGCCGCCGCACGGTGTGCAAGCGGCGATGCACACGTATGTCGTGTTTACCAGAATGCCCCCGAGTTTTAATCAGTCCTAGTGAAGCAGCGGTAAAGTGGCATGGCGCAACCAGGCTTAAAATTAAAAAAATTGATACATTTCTAAAAAACAAAACAGGAAGGTTTGTAAATTGTAAGTCGAAGACCAGCTTTTTTTTTTTTTTTCTTCTTCTTTTTTTTTTTTTTTTTTTGTCAATAATATAACGTTATTCCAGCACCATTCGCCTATAAATTACGATGATCATTCTGTTTGTTTCGGTTATGATTATTGGAATAAAAAACATGCTTTCGGGCAAAGTGGGTAGAGCAAAGCAAGTATGCCCGTTTTCTTAATATTTTTTGGCAAATGTGCTGACTTAGATTTTCTTAAAGAGGATAAGTGTACCTGTAACTTAAAAAAGTCATTTTTATGGTGTAACTTAGCTAGTTTATTGATTTAATCAATTATTTCTTCATGTTTTATAAACAAATGTGCTGACTTATACTTATCCAATTTAAATTCAAAATCTAACTTTTTTTTTATAATATCAGTTAGCTTCTCAGTTGATTCAATCATTTATTACTTCATATTTGACTGACAAATGTACAAAATCATAATTTACTCGCTTTACCGGAATGGCTTACCTGCTTTAGGCCCCCTAGTAGGGCTTAGCAGGTTTTTCGGGTGTTTGTAATGTTCGATAATTAATAAATATTATGATTGAAATATTCAACGATTCGCTTTTATTTTAAAGTTCACTATCCCTTCTAGGAAATAAAACCAAAATTGTTACGATAAAAAGCCAAAAACTATCATCAATCGTTTTTCATAAACCAACCCACTTTGGGTCTCCCAAATCTGGAAGCATTAGTTTTACACTGCAGATCTTCAATTACTTTTTGAACATGTTTGAAACACTTTTTGAAGCACGGACACTTGTCCTTTTTTTTTCTTTTTTAGAACACCTTGATGGAACCTTTTAAAGAACGCCTTTAAAACACTTCGGAGAAAACTCTCTTTGTAAATAATTCAGTTTCATTGCATCTCTTTAGATGCCAAGAAAAAAGCTCGATTTTCCCAATACCGATCTCAAAAGTAAGATAATTTGGTCATGGATCTGTGACTGCTAAGACCCTTAATGTTTGCTAACTTTCTGGGCGTTATACTTATTTTTAGTACAATAAAATGTACGAATGCAAAACACAACTTTCTCTTCTCACAGAAACAAACGAAGAATGGCTCGAACTTCCTATTTCATCCATTACAATCTTATAAGCAAGCGAAACAGACGGAGCGATACTAAAAGCCAGACAGAACTACTTAGCGGGCCTGCTGGAACTGGATGGCAATCAAATTAAAGCTCGGTAAACAAACTTGCTTTTTCCAAATTAATGTACACATTAGAAAAATTGAAAACTATTTATAAAATAAGTAATAAATTTGTTTGAACTAACTCCCGATTATCGGCGGGTGGATTATCCGTTGGTCCTTTCACTTTTTTTTTTTTTTTTAAACTTATTTTGTGTTACTGTTTGCTTTTAGATTTTACGCATATGTTTTACATTAAATGTTAGTAGATGTAATGTAGCAATGTTTTTCGTTGCAATTTAAACGCATGTGTTAGTGTTTTTTTTTTTTTTTTTTTTTGCTATTATTGTATACACTAAGTATCGTTTTTACCTATTATGCGGATTATCCGCGGTTTTCGTTAATCCGCGGTTGCCGTGCCATTCTATTCCGCGGATAATCGAGAGTAGACTGTAATTTACATTCGTTTGATTATTGTTTAGTCTTCCTGCACATTTACGTTACACCCCCCCCCCCTCTTTTGGTTGCAAATTTTTCTAAGAATACCAATTATATCTCCTTATACTCATATTTATTATAGAATTTTATGCATATAAGGTAAATAATTTCATTGTGCGCAAGTTTGTTGTTGCTTTAAGTTATTCAGTATCACGTATTCGTCATCACTGATACGGTATGCAGCACTATTTTGAATGAAAATTTCGTAATCAAATTCGACTCTATTTTTACAGATTACATTTATTGATTGTTAATTCATAACTGCTGTGAACAGCTGTAATCACTCATAGGACGCTGTTAGTCGTTTACTTGACACTAACTATCTTTATTATGATTAAACAGTACATTGATCATCTGGCAAATAATTAAGAGTGTTCAGTGTCAGATGTCCTCACTTATGTCAAGACAGCATAAATTCAGCATTGAACAAAAATTAATAAATAATAATTGAAATATTGGTTTTTTTTAACCTTGTTTTTTATTTATTTATTTCATTTTGCTCTCCAAATCTTCCTTTTGTTTAGTCTTTTAGTTGAGCCTTTTTCTTCTTTTAAAAGCTTTTTAATGCGTCTTTTGTAAAGTTTGTTTTGCTAAGTGAATTTAAGCTGACTCTTTTAGCCAATTGTTTGGTAAAGTTTTCTTACGTTAAGCCTTATGTTAAGTTGTTTTATTAAGTCTTCTTAAGCAAAGCCGTTAGGATTTTTCGTTACCCTGTCTAGACTTTCTCGAGAAATGTGAAAAACCTAAACAACACAATGTGATTTAATACTTCTCCTGTTTGTGTTACTTAAGAACACTTGCAACATTGATTACGAAAGAGATAAGTGGTCAAGAAGCGTTCAAGAGGTCAAGAAGAGTAAAAATGTAAAAAATATATATGGCGTCTAGCCGAAAGAGTTTTTAGTTCGTGCACAGCAAGAATTTTGCTACACATGAAAGATGCTAAAGATTTTCTGGCTTAAGTGAAGAAATCAAAGAGTAAACATTTTAAAAATCCTAGTCTTATATAATCCACTGACTTTCTAGTCTAGCTTATAACCTACAAGTAAGTATTTTGTTGCCGAAGACTTACAGAGAAAAGTCATGCACTTGTCTTTTTTTTTTTTTTTTTTGGAGCATTCTGAAAGACAAGATTATATGTCATTTAAAATTTCTCCTAATCCAAAAGTATCTCCAAAAGTATCCCATCATAGCTTAAAGACCTTTAAGACTACTTTAGCAAGAATTAAAGAATATTAATAACTGGTTGCAATCCATGCTTACCTGTTGCAGTCTGAAAAACATTTGATTAGAAAATTTCATCCACATACCACAAGTTTAATGCTATTGTTGTCCACGGTTGAAAATCATTTGAAACTTTGAAAAGGATTGCCAAAATTGATAAACCTGTCAAAGAGCTCAATCAACTAAAACAAAAGGAAACGTCATAATCCAGTTTATGTATATCAGGCACAATTATCTGTTTAATTTTGTTGCCCTTCTTCAATTTGCAGAATGTTCTGCTCAAGTTTGTAAAATCATAAATTCACATTTAAAACTTACAATATATATATATATATATATATATATATATATATATATATATATATATATATATATATATATATATATATATATATATATATATATATATATATATATATATATATAAGGAGCATTTAATAAATTTGAGTAAAATTGTTATACAGAAAATTAACCAACCAAAAATAAACCCTGTTTGGAATATTTTCCCTATTTAAAAACATTTGTAGAAAGCTTTTGAAAATGTTCAGGGGTTTTATTGTAATCAAAACCAAGTATTTAAAAATATTTTGTATGTACATCAAACAATTTGTTTATACTCTCAATAAAATTTAAACTTGAAGGTTTCTACGAGACCATATTTATATGAAATCAATGGCTTGAATATAGAAGCACAAAATAGCATATGAGGTACCGAGAAGCAAAGAAATGCAAGCGACAAAATTGAAAATTTGAAAGTAACTGGTATAAATGGTAGGTGGGCCTCTCCTCTGTCTTGGGGAAAGATATAGCACTAATAACCTCAGTAGATGCTGCTGTAAAGCATGACTTAGAAAAACAATTTCATGAAATCCTACCAAGGATCTGAACTTTAAACGCGATTTGCTCAAAGCCTTAAACAGTCCCCTTATATCCCTTTGCTCAGTGCCTGATATAAAATGCTTTAAAAAAATGTCTTATGATTCGTAAATAGCATGAGAATAAGTACATCTTTATAGTTTTCACATGTTACTCAAACTCCATTCTTTTCATGAATCTTTCTAAGTGTTAAAACTGTCGCTGGTGCCGACACATGTAATTATCTGTAGATCATTTTTCTTAAAAATACACTGTAAAAACTGAGGTGTAATAATACTCCGGGTTTGGTGTTAAGAAATTCGAAAAATTGTGCAAATCATCGCTTCATTTCAATTCAACACCATATCTAGCTTTTCCATTCACCAAAAGTGGTATAACTGAAACCAAACACCGATATTGGTGAATTCTTTCACTTACGTCACATGCTCAAACACCATTTGAGGATCCGTTAACACCAACTTTGGTGTAAGATTGAAAAACAGCCGGTGGCACCCAACATTAATCAATCTCGAGCACGTTGCAACGTTCAAAAGGTATGTTAAAATTTATTTGTAATGAAATGTCAAGTACCGTAAACCAAAGCTACTTTGCACCATTGTTAGAAAAGTCTTCAGCCCATCCAAAAGATAAACTAACGAATATATTCTTTTATGAATGATCGTTACAACTTTAACAGCCATTTTCAACGTGGCTGCTTTACTGCTGGGTTTACGGTATATCAATTCATAATAAAATAACATGTTTGTGTGTGTATGTGTGTGGCGCGCTTTCCGGGAAAACGGTAAGGCCTAGTAAACTTTTTTTTTTTTTTTTTTGTAATGTAACCTTTTTTGAGGAGCGAGAAACTTGATCGTTATTGTATCGTGATTTTTCAAATTTTTATATTCTGCTGGTTTTTGTAATTCGTTTTTATGAATACCAGACTTTTAAGACTGATTAAAAATCTTCTGGAATAAATTTGATTGAAATTTTAAACTGTTCCATTTTTATGTTGTTTTTTGAAAAGTGTTAATTTCATTGTTCTAATATACAGATAATTTTAGTTTCCTTAAGTGTTTTTGAAAGTTACTTTTTTGAACAACTTATAGGCATAAATGTCCATTCCTCGTATTAAAAATAAAAAGTTGAGAATCTTCATATACAAAGTAGTTATATGTATTGGTGTTGTTAATAATCAATTGGGAAATTAAAACTTGTATAATATGTTCACTGTAAAAAAAATTTAGTGTATCTCAACATCAAAAATGGTGGCAACTACTTTACACCAAGTGTCGTGTAGTGAAACACCAAGAATTATCTGTGGTGTTTCACTACACGACACTTGATGTAAAGTATTTGCCACCATTTTTGGTGTTGACATACAATAAAAATTTTTACAGTGTAGTGGTCAAAATTGGTTAAAAATAAATAAACATCCATCTTTATATTCTTCTTGCTGAAACTCTTTCTCAATGTATCTCCAAATATCTACTACTAATTATCAAACACTGTTTCAAAGCTGAAACACCTTTCAATGTAAACAAAACTACGTTTCATTTACAGTAGCTCCAAAAAGCTTGACTTTTGCTTTTCCACGGAACTAATCATTAAATTCAGTTCCTTTCATCACGGGAGAGGGGGTACATACAAATCTCCGACTGCATTTTTTTTAAATAAATAACTGGCAAAAAAAAATTATTTGTAAGTCAAAAAAAAAACTAGATATACAGAAAAGCAATTATTTCCATACAATTTATTCAGAAAATTACTGTCCTTGCTTTTCACTTTTTTTCCCAAACTTATCAAACTGTGTTTCAACTCTAAAACAACTTTCAATGTTTCTTTTTCGTGGAATGTTATGCATATTATTTGTTAAAAAATATATAACTAGATGCATCGAAAAACAAATTCTTCCATTCACTTTTCTCAAAACTTTATGCTTCTTGCTTTAACTCCTTCCCAATTTATTTCCAACTCCCTACTGCTAATTTATCAAACACCGTGTTTCAAATCTAAAGCACCTTTCAATGTATAACAAAACGCAGCTGCTTTTCCTTTTTACCAGTTCCGAAAAATTTGACTTTTGATTTTCCTCGGAACTAACCATTAAACTCATTTACTTTCATCGCGGGGAAGGGGGTACATACATATATCTGGCTACAGTTTAAAAAAAAAAAAAAAAATAACTGACAGAAGAAAAAAATTTTTGTCAGTCAAAAAAAAAAATAGATGTACCAAAAAAAAACTATTTCCATCCAACTTACTCAGAAAATTATTGTTCTTGCTTTTCACTTTTTTTCCAAACTTATCAAACTGCGTTTCAAAACTAAAAAAACTTTCAATATTTCTTTTTCGTGGAATGTTATGCATATTATTTTTTCGAAAATATAAAAATAGGTGCATCGAAAAACAAATCCTTCCATTTACTTTTCTCAAAAATTTATGCCACTTGCTTTAACTCCTTCCCAATTTATCTCCAACTCCCTACTCCTAATTAACACTGTGTTTCAAATCTAATGCACCTTTCAATGTATCACAAAACGCAACTGCGTTTCCTTTTCACCAGTTCCGAAAAACTTGACTTTTGCTTTTTCACGGAACTAATCATTAAACTCATTTCCTTTCATCGCGGGGGAGAGGGTGGATTAGAAACAAAGAAGCTTTCATTACTTCTCCAACTCCGACAACCGGTAAGAAATAAATAATTAGTGATGAAATGAGAAATTCCACAAAGGTAAAGAGGGCTTCCAGACCGAAGTGAGATTCAACTTAAAGGAGAGCATTGAACGGAAATTTAATGAAGGCTCTTCCCTTTTGTATTCACATTACAAAGGAAGAATGCTATGATGAAATCACAAGGAAGATTTATTATCTTTCAAGATGTCTGTTATGATTGGACAACAGCTGAAGTCAGTAATATTGTAATACTTATTCTCCCCCCTCCCCTCTTTTTTTTTAAAAAATACCTTTTTTATTCAAATAAAACTTTTAAGGCATACGTTCAAGCTTAAGCTATTTTTTTTATCTCTTAAGAATTTTATTTTTTTGCAGTATGTTGCTAAGATGGACATCAACTACAGAGGGTGGCCAGATTATTTTCTGAAACAAACGTTTCAGTATTTTTATTGTTTTCTTTTGTTGTCAGTTTTAGTATTTGAACATACTTTAAAGTTTATTTAAAATATGAACTAAACATATTAAACGTAAAGTACCTTCTGATTGATACCATAAATAAGTAAAAAAATAATTAAATAATATTATTTAGTTACTCCACCTTTTGCTGCTATCACGGCTTGGATGCGGCGTGGCATGCTTTGAATGCATGGTATTGCTACTTGAGTTACCTAGTATTGTATATAAAAATGTTATAAAGTTTTCCAAAAATCACATCACAAGGAGAAGCTAGTAATTTTAACGGACACTGACAATGACGTCTATCACATTTAAAATATTTAATAAAAAAAAGTAAAGTGTTGTCAGAATAAGCTTAAAACTTTAAATAAACTGTAAAATGTGTTCAAACAATAAAACTGTGTAACAGCAATAAAAAACAATAAATATACAGAAAATTTTGCATGAGTATAATAGTTTGACCACGTTAGTGGTTGGACAGTGTAGAGAAAGATTTGAAGATCTTGGGAATAAATAGGTGGAGAACTCTAGCGGAAAGTCGTACCACCTGGAGGAAGCAGAGAGAGAAACAATTGAATTTTTTGCACCAGGCTGTAGTGCTGCTGAAGAAGAAGATGTTGCTATGTATGTTTGAAATAACTTCATAATGCAAAAGCTGACTAAGGTGATTATTGTGCAATAATCAATTTAGTTCAGGGGTATTTTCAAACAGGAAGATTAGGGGATAACACTTTAAGAAAAATGCTTGTAACTAGAAAAATATTTCAAATACATTTGAAATATTTTTTGGCTTTCATACGCTACAATAACTTTGTAGCGTATGAAAGCTGTAAGACTAATAAGCATTTTGAAAAAAAATGGAAGAAAATATCGATGTTTTGGTCGACTTTCGTAATTTTATGTGTGCCTATAACCTTGAGCATCCAGTTGCATAACTCAGGGTTTTCAATTTTTATATGAATGGTTGAACAATCGCCCCAAAAGTACCTCAAAACTGCGGTTAATTTTCACCAACTGGCGTAAGCTATTCTCTCTCTCTCTTTTTTTTTTTTTTGCATCACACTTTACCCAGGTAGCCGATAGAATGATGTAGTGATTAAAACGCTGGTCTCTCACGCCCAAAGGCGCAGGATCAAACCTGGCTCCAGTCGGTGGATTTTCAAGATGCAGACAGTGTTCATGTCGTATGATTATGCGGCATGTAAAAGATCAGATCCCTCTAGTACTCGTTTGGCATGGATTATCTGTTGGCAAATTGCTAATGCAGTTTCACATCAAATAGAGCCAAAGGGCCTTCGTCTAGTGGGGACATGGGGCGTCAAAATTCTCGTGGCAATGACATCCCACCGATAACGGTGCTACGTGAACGAGTGGATGCTATGCCGAGAGATCGCACTAGATCTGCAATAGGCACTGCCTCTACCGCAGGCCCATTAGAAAGAAAAGGAAAAAACCTTATCCAGGTAGCTCCATTTCTCTTCATAAATGTTTTAATGGTTGTTAACGTCGCGGCAACCATTTCAAAACGTTTAAACGTTACTGGTATGTCCTGGATTATGTGAATGTGACCACTTTCGTGGGATAGCGCATGTCTAGGATGTGTAAGAGGAATGTGGGGCAAAGTGAAATAGTTAAGATAACTTGCTTTTTTCACAATGAACAAATTAGAAATTTGTTCTGAAAATTACGGTACACAAAGAAAGAGCAATATATTTTACAATAAAACTTGCATTGAAACATTATTTTTAGTTTGGCGGTAAGTTTGTATCTCAAAAAAAAAGGTGGAAAATTTTCACCTTTTTTTTTCTAAGGGGCGAAATGAAAAATAAAACATTTTGTTAATGAAATGGTTTTTGAGCAATCACGATTGCTTACTGTTCTCATTTGACTGTTTTTGGCGTTACGCTGATTTTAATTCCCCGCCGGCACCCTCTGCAGCATCACCGTCGACCGGTCGCCCACGATGCTGCTCCTCTTGCGAAAACCGTGTCCAGGTTGCGTCCATATCCTACACACACACACACACACCCTCCTACACACACACATACACTCCCTCCTACACACAAACATACACAAACGCCTACACACACACACACACACACACACGAACACCAACACACACACACACACACACGAACGCCTACACGCACAAGCGCGTACACTCACAGCACTGCATACACAACACTCATACACATGCATACATGGTCACACACACGCGCGCACCCACACACATGCGCCTACACAAACACACACGCGCATACATACACACACACGCTCGTGATTGCGAAAAACATAATTTGAATTCAAGATGCCAAAAATTCAAATTAATATTTTTTTTTTTTTGAGCAATCACAATTGTTTATTGTTCTTTCACATTTGACTGTCCTTGACGTTACGCTGATTTTATTTTCCCTCCACCTCCCTCTGCAGCACCACCCACCAGTAGCTCGACCCCTTCGGATGCTGCTCCTCTAGGGAAACCGTCTCCAGGTTGCGTCCATATCCTACATACACACGCATGCCTAAACACACCTGCTCTCACACACACACTCATGTCTGCATACAGATACAAACACACACGCATAGATACACATACCTATACAGACGCACACTCATGCCTGAACACAAACACACACGCCTACATACAAACACATACTCGTGATAGTGAAAATATAATTTGAATTCAAGAAGCCAAAATTCAAATTAATTTATTTTTTTGAGCAATCACGATTGCTTATTGTTCTCATTTGACTATCTTGACGTTACGCTGATTTTTTTTCTTTTTTCGATCATTAAAGATATTTTTCATTAAACAAATGGGTAAATAAAAGAGTGAATGAATAGGAAAATGAAAGAATAAATGAAAAAAATAATAAATGAGTGAACAAAATAGGGAATTTATGAGAAAATAAGGGAATGAAAAAAAACAAGGGAATTATTAAGTGAAAGCTTACATTTACTAATTAATAAATGAATATATATAAGTGATTTGATAAAAGACTGAATAAGTAAATAAAATGAACAATTTCACTTTGCCATATCCACTTAGCCCCGCATGGACATACCTAATTGTGCAAAGCATTTACAGTACAAATAAGCTTAATATTGAGTAAATTAATATTGCACTGAATATTAATAGGCCTCAATTAGTATTTCAAATGTTAATATTATGAACTTAATTATGAAAAAATATGTTTTGACTTGCAACAAAATATTTCAATATGCGTATCAATTTTTGAAAATTGCATGTATTATCATATTCTTTGGTTTTCAAATGTAATTTTTTCTTGACTGGAATAGACTACAAGTGTTTCTTCTTAGTTAAAATATTACCAGTTAATTGGCACTAAAAGCAGAGAAAATATTTCACCATTTCACTTTGCCCCACTATTTCATTTTGCGCCACATTCCCCTACTACTCTGCTATTTTCAAACATAAAAATTTAAAAATGTATGTAAAGTACTTCTTTTACAAAACATTATTATTAATTTCTGTCAAATTTTAATTGACTTGATTGCTACAGCAAAAAAAAGATATATTCTGTAAGAAATTTATTTACGTTTATCAGTATCATAAAAGGTAGTTTGTTTTGTATTGGGTCTGCAATGTACATATTTTTTGCTCCCCTAAAAAAATAGGTGTCTCTTTCGTCCAATATTTTACAAAAATGTCCTATATTTTGTGAATGGGATGGTTTCCTTCAGTCAAAAGTACTACTTTTAGTCATTGAAATGGATAGAATGAGCAAAAAACAATAACATGGACCCAGAAAATACTTTCATTTTTCCAACGGTTTTTTTTTTTTAATTAATTTTTTTAAATGTCCGATTTTTCAAACAAGGCGTGGTCTTGATGACGTCACAAATGATGCACCTTGTCGCATTTTTCTACTACGTTTCCACGTTATGATAATCAAGCAGCGAATTAAAATTGCGCTCTACGCTTGCTATCAACCATATCGTTGCCAATACACGTGAGTAAGATGCGAATTAAAATTTTGCTCTGTGAATGGCATTCCATCATTTGTGGTGTCATCAGCAAGAAAGGTAAACAATAAAAGATCACCGATTTAAGTAATTTTTTAAAATATTAAACTTAAATTATTTAAAAAATGGTTAGATCCTATGTTTTTAAGCATGCTCTTTCAAAAAAAAAACTTTTAAAATTTTGGAAACGACCCCATTGGTTTCTTTGATCCTTATATAGCTAAAACACCTGGCGTGATAGACTAAAACTGAGATTTTTTCTAGACACAGAGGCCAAAAATTAGTCAAAAGTAATTTAAAGATCTAAGAAAGCTAATTCTCAGTATCATTAATGCATTTTGAAATTATATTGAGGTAAATATAGTCAAGTGAGCGCATAAAGAAAAAATTCAAATAATTTCGAAGAAAACTGTTAGCAAACGCAAACGTTCTCTGCAGAGATAAAAAAAAAAAACTTTCTTATTATGTAAAGTTAGAATTCGCAGTTATGGAGCTAGAATACGCCACCTTGCGGTGATTTAAGACATTATATAAAGACGTAACACAGAGTGTCCCAAACTGTGGTCCGCGGAACCCCTAAGGTCCGCGAGTCCATGCCAGGGCGTCCGCGGTGCTATCCAGCTAAAACGTTAAATGTAATCGATATTGTTGGATGAGTAACGATATTTTTAATAAAAAGAAAGCACAATTATGAGGAATAAAAGAGTTCTTGCTTAAGTACAAGTAGGGTGCAGCAACCTCTCCCCTCCCCCTCGGAACTCTCGGAAGTAAACACATTACACATTCATTAGTTTTGTGCACCTGACGAAGTTCATATTGTTACAAAACTTTTTTAAGTAAAATGCAAACGCAACGCAGATTGAGAACGTAACAAAAATCCTAATCACAGCATTACTCCGGGGGTCCGCGAAGGTCTGAAGTTTGGGAACCTCTCACGTAGCACATTTGATTTACGCTGCTATGGTAGATTTGCCCAAACTATAGTTAATAATTAAAATCCTAATACGCCATAAAAATACATCTTATATGAAAAATTAACACACTTAAGCAAGGCTAACAGTGCTTTGTTCACCAGCTTCAAAAGTTCATTTTTAAGTAAACTTGTTGTAGAAATTTGATGATAACATTTATATTCCTAATTGAATTTCAAATAGTTTTACTTCCATAACTCAAAGTAATAATGTAAAAAATGAAAACTAGACGATAGCTCTGAAAAATATACAAAACAACGAATATATAAATTTAAAGGGAAAAAAAGCGTAAAAATATATTAGAAAAAATAGATTTAACTGTGTAATTTTTTTTTTTTTTTTTTTTTGCCGGGGGGAGGGGGGAGGGGACCGCAAAGTTCGTAATTGTTCCGGAGGGGGTCCGCGGAGGTCTGAATTTTGGAAACCTCTGACGTAACACATTTGATTCAGCGCAGACATAGCAGATGTGTCATTGGATAAATCATGTCTTGCATAAGCAGGTTTTACCTATCTCGGCAACCGTTAGCCAGAGACTGCAAAGACGCCTGTAGTTTATTTGAACTCTGAAATCATTTTAACACATTTACATGCATAATATTTTTGCCGCATAATTTTAAAGGGAAAAATAATCAACAATTCACTTCGATCTATCAATATTTGCTTCATTCTGTAAGGTTACAACAGTGCTCTGAATTCTGGTTACGTGGTTGACAGGCACTTTAACTCCTTAAAATTTCTGACTTTTTCTAACCAATTATTTCTTTAAACGCAATAAAAATGATTGCTCTCTTCAGAGAATGATGAATTTACTCGATCATTGCATTCTGTAATGCGGTGACACATGTTTTAAGTTTGCAAATCAAATGACTTTTGAAGGGAAACTTTTAATCTTGGAGTTTCGTAAATGTGATCAGCCAGCTTTTTGTGTGACAGAAATGACGTATTTGCTTTTGTGTTACAAAAAGCCGCATATGTGCTCTTCTCGCTTTCTTTCTTTCTCGTTGTCCGTGCGTTCAGGCGGTGCGGCGACCAACAAAGCATCCGTTGAAACAGTGTGTATACTGCAGAAATAAGTTTTTGAGATATTTGAAGAAACGCGTTTTAGATCCAATACTAGCAATAGGGAAATGTTGGAATTAGACGCTGTCTTCGCAATTTTTTTCAGCGGAAACCAAATAAACAAGCATGTACAATAAAACTAATTTGCAATTGGTGACAAAAATGTTAAAAAAACGAAAAATGGAAAATTTGCAGTTACTGCCCTTTACCTGCCCACGGCAGTACAGCCAACAGATTTCGAATATTGCTTAGTATTCTTGTCGCTTATAACCTTTTTACTTCCTTTTACAAAAAAAAAGAAGTATTGTATTCGGGAAAAAAATTTCACTCAAAATCGGCCTTAATTTCCCCATTTTGCCCTGAATGAATGTTGAGGTTTTTTTTTTCACCCGACCACACGTGGATAAGTACCTAAGAACGTATAGACACGCGAAATATCCATAATGACGATTCCCCAGTTAATTACAACGATTTTTCTCGTGACGTCTGTATGTGCGTATGTATGTCGCATAGCTCAAGAACGGTATGTCCTAGAAAGTTGAAATTTGGTACATAGACTTCTAGTGGGGTCTAGTTGTGCACCTCCCCTTTTGGTTGCGTTCGGGTGTTTTTAAGGGAGTCTTTTTCCCCTTTTTGGGGGGAAATTATTGTTAATTTCGATGTAAACTCAAGTGGTGTTACAATTTGGCGGACACTTGGCGATATATCGCCAGTCTTTTGGTCGCTAACCTGGCGACAAATTTGGCGTTTTTTCTTTCTTTTTTTTTAATTTGTTTCAATTTGGCCACTGTTGGTGATATTTCGAGAGTAAACTTTTGAAACACATTAAAATTGCCAGTAATGGGGAAATGACATTAAATTGGAGTAAAAGGGAGTCGTGTGATGCACACATCAGCTCGTTTTTTCCGTAAAATATGCATTTTTCTTGCGAATATGCTTGAAATGTCTTGGCCACTACTCGATCTGGGGTCCGATGGGTTCTAAACTTGGCGCTCTGCCGATTGAGCCTCTATGCTTGTCAGTCAGATTGTACTGTGTGGCAATGTTAGTATGTGTATGAAAACCACATTGAAGAAAACTGGTGTTCCAACTTCAAACGTGTAGTTTGGTTGATGTTTAACTGTTTCAATTAATAAAAGGAGAACGTCCGCTCGTTCACATTTGAAACAAGTTGGGTATGGAAATTGGGTTTAGAACGGGAAGCATTTCCGAGGAGCTATTATTTATTTTAGGAAATTAGTTACCTTGCTAGATTTACGGAAATTGTGTTTCACTCAACTTTTTATCTGTTATTTTTACGACATCGCAAACAGCAGTTATAGTAAAGTGCATTTACAAGTACTTGAAGCAATTCTGGATCCAAAGTGCTCTTTGAACCAAATTTGGGGATAGGTCCGGCCTGTTCACTGGAGGGGTTCTAGGACCAGTTACTAGCTCATCGAGTTCTTCAAATTGACTGGTAATACAACTCTTCCCCCAATTTAGTGCTTCCCTGCAACACAAAAGTTTCACTTCTATAGAGTGTTTTTTTATCGACACAGTTCCTTTATTTTTTTTCTTGCATAGAAAATAAAAGAAAACCACGTGTTACAAAATGGCATGTGATAAATTTGCATTTCACATGCCATTTTGAGTATGTGACAGGAAATGAAATGATGTTTAGTGTCACTTCATATGTCATTTTTTTGAGCACGTTAAAAACTGGATTAGTTTTCAACTGGACAGACACATAGTTTAAACGGTAAAGCTGCTTTTCATTTTCTTTATAAATTAGTTTTATTTTGGAGATTAAGTGTTCGGAGAATCAAACTACACATTTGTTTTGGAAAAATGAGAAAATGCAGAAGATATGATGATTCAGTGTAAAATTCTCTCTCTTTTAGGCACAAATTTCTCTAATTATAACCTCTTAGCATGCAAATGCGAGGCAGAAATCCTGAAAAATCATCTTGCGTGTTACTTTCTCCTCAAATGTTTCCGAAATAAAAACTTAACATGGTGAGGGAGTGGAAAGGCATAATGTGTATAGAACCAATCAATACCTGTTGTAATAGAAGCGTCAAGAAGAAATTTGCTGTTTTGGAAACCTTGATTTTTTTTTCCTTTTTTCCTGCAGATCTTTAATTGACACCACAAGAATGTAAGAAAGCAGAGATTTGACCAACGAATATTACAAAATACATTGCGTAGCTATACTTTTGGGGTTTCAAATAAACTTTTTTATCAATTGCTAAAGCTTTAAGATTCAGAGTACCAGCAATCCAAATTTTTTGTTCTGTGTAAACCTAAATTATGTGCACAAAAAAACTCTCTGCAGTCTTTGTGCGTTACGACGTCGACTACTCACATTAGAATTCCACACAAAGATGAAAGCTAACTGTTTAGTAACGTAATGCCAGAAGTAGTTCACAGATAGTTTCTTTAAGTTAAATCAAGTATTCTGGGATGTCACAATATTTAAAAACACCTTGCTCCAATCAAGGCAAAAGCTCTACTCTAACAATTGCAGTAACTTTAAGCACGGGAAGCTTCGTTGGTGCCAGAGTGATGATCATAGCGAAACTGCATTCGGCAAACTCGCCAATATTTTCAAAAGGTTAGTACCGAACTTTTGATTAGAAAGTTCAAATCTGCCATGCTGTGTATTTATGGTTTTCGTTGTTGCTGCTAAACATATATTACCGGGTATATTTCCAATTCATTTTTGTTAACTAATTCTTTCAATAAATTTGATTCATAGCTACTCGTTTCTTCTTCAGAAATTCAACATTTCTTTCGCCAACTCAATCTGCACTCTAACAACTGCAATCACTCCAATCACTTTGGTTGTCATATTATTGAAAAAACCATATTGACTCCAAGGACGAAATTATTTCCATTCTAATCACTGCAGTAACCGCCTTAGCTGTCACAAGGTTTAGAAACACAGCAATATCCCCAATGACGGCAGTAACTCCTGCCCAACAACTACAGTGACACCAAACATTTTAGCTGTCACAAGGATGATAAATACTGCATTCACTTACTATTTAGATCCAATACGTCAGAAGCTCACAGAACATTCCTTCAAGACAAATAAGGTATTATTCACTGTCACAAGAGTTAAAAATACAGCAATAACTCCAATCACGTAGAGAGCTCCACTCTAACAACTGTAGTAACTCCAATCACTTTGGTTGTCTTAAGATTGGAGAATGTTGCAGTGACTCCAATGACGAAAGTACTTCCGATCCACCAACTGCAATAACTCCAACCGCCTTAGCAGTCACAAGGTTTAGAAAAGCAGCAGTAACCCCAATGACCCGGCAGCAACTCCTACCCAACAACTAGAACTACTCCAATCATTTAATCTGTCACAAGGATGACAAATACTGCATTCACTAAGCACTTACGATTTAGATCCAAGATGTCAGAAGCTCACAGAAAATTTCTTCATGATTAATAAATTATTCTTCACTTATACAAGAGTTAAAAATACTGCAGTTTCTCCAATCATGTCAAGAGTTCCATTCTAACAATTGCAGCAATTCCAATCACTTTGATTATCATAATATTGAAGAGTGTAGCAGTGACTCCAATGACGGAAGTACTTCCGAGCCACTAACTGCAGTAACTCCAACCGCCTTAGCTTGTCACAAGGTTTAGAAAAGCAACAGTAACCCCAATGACGGCAGCAACTCCTACCCAACAGCTACTGTAACTCCAATCATTTTAGCTGTCACAAGGATGACAAATACTGCATTCACTAAGGATGCATTTGCTAAGGCCAAATGCTCACAGAAAATTTCTTCAAATTTCAGTGAGACATACGTGGCTGTCAAATGGTTAAAAGATCCTGCAGTAACTCCAATCAATACAATACAGCAAACCGTATAACATAATAATGTCTAGTCAACAGAGATCGTCGATCAAAGAAGTTGACGTTCAATACCCCATATGAAGGACATTTTAAGCATTAACCCAAAAGTGTTATTAACACTCTTTTTGCAACACATTTAAAATATTACTTTAAGTCGAACCACTAAACGCTTCAATTTGGAGAAATATCTACAAAAGAAGTAAAACAGAAACTCAAAAACCTTTTTGTAATGATGCTAAACATTTATTCTGACATGAAATTAACGATTTAATGATTAAGTGCATTTATGTTGACTCCTTACCCAGAGCAAACAGCCACTTTTCACCTCAAGAAGCAAGAGTAAGTGTTTTATACATCCGCTTTTTGACAAGTCATTATTACTTGTGATCGCACACGCCATTTAAAGACGTTTTTCCGAACTTTATTTTCAACAATTTCTATGCAACCACATAAATTTGAGCATCCGTAATATGTCAAAGCTTCATCGCATCAAGCCCACGTGAAAAAAAAAAGAGAGAAAGACAATGACGTAAGAGAAAAAGCCCGCACGAACACTGCTTCAATCCTTAATATTTGGCGTAAGAAATCGATAAGTTGCATTTCCATGAAAATGCTCAACAGGTGGTCTCCGCCCAAGAAAGCAACACTGCCATTAATCTTACCTATCAGATATAGGCAACGTCAATGCTAGGTGTTCTCTCCGTTATTTTCGGTCCTTCTTTTGTTCCATTATGTTCTCCGGGGTCGTTCTATTCGCCACTCTTCTTAAGAGGGATATTTGTTTTGATTAGAGTGTTCTTTTCTGTCTTGTATTCTTTTTTTGGCACTGATCCATCTTATGATAGTTTCTGGGTACATTTAATTAAATAGGATTATGCGTGAAGGAAAAGAAACCACCCTGGCAAATGAGAAAAAAAAAAAGAACGTTTCTAGCGTGCAGCAGATACTTTTGTCGGGCAACTGTTGCTCTTTCTTGCGATTAATGATGTTTGCTTCGTGTATTATTACTTATCTTTCGATTCCATATTTCATAATAATAACGTAGTACCATTTCACAATAGTGGGATATTTTCCCCAAACTGCTATATTTTCCGCAACTGTTGCTCAAAGTTATAAATTGATTTTATATCGAACACCATTCTGTTTTCTGTAATATTGATTAGCCATTAGCCATTTTCCTCCGTATTACTTATCTCTTGATTTCATATTTCATAATAATAAACGTAGTGCCATTCAGAAAAGTAGAATATTTGTCCCGACCTCAAAACTTATGTAATCCTATTTAAATGCTATTCAGTGTTATAAATCACTTTTAGTTGCAGTACCATTATATTTTACTGATTGCTCATTAGCTATTATAGATCTATCTATAGAACCTGATGTAAAAAGTTTATCTGGACCTATCTAAACCAAATTTACTATATGTAAGGAAACATATTTGTTCAAAATAAAATTTGTTAATTTTGCATCAGAAATAATTTTGTTTGTATGTTCGTTAATTGTTTAAATTTTAAAAAGATTTAAATACAAGGATCATTGCAAAAGTGTTTCAGCTTATAATTTTTTGCATCTTATTGTCGTGCCTTAATATGCGGTTTATTGTCACAAATTTTTATCTCACGCGACAAAAACGGAATTGCAACACCAAAAAAAAAACTGCAGGCACAATAATTTTGAGATAGATATACAAATGATTAAAAAATAGTCGAAAAAGATTTAAATTAACCAGTTTATTCAGTATCTAATGTGAACTCCTCGGACATCTATACAGGCCAAAATCTGGCGAGGCATGCTATCAAAGAGTTCATTGACTGTTTCTTGAGGTAACCATAGCCAAGCCACAGCCACTGCTGTTCGCAGATCATCATCAGTTTGAGCTAGTGGTCCTCGGCCCATGTCACGTGCAATGAGATCCCACAGGTGGCCAATGGGATTCAGATTTAGAGAGGCTGCCAGCCTGGGAAATATGGTAAATCCGGTCAGGCTATTACTAGTAGGACGGGAGACATGTAGCCAGGCATTGCCTTACTGTAATAATGTGTTGGGTGCTGCCAGAAACAAAGGCAAAACAAGGAATCCACAAATTGTGCGACGTAGCAGTCCGCTGTCAAACTGCCGTCAATAGCCGTGTTCACAACATACTTTTCGACTCCGTAAATCCCCGCCCCGGCTCCGCAAAAAAATGATTGAAAAATTCCCTGTTTCTATGTAAAAAGAAGTTTTCCATTGTACCAGAGAAAGCGGTTTTTACCTAGCATCCTTAGCGGCTCCACGCAGTAAGTAGACGAAACTCCGCTTTCACTCCAGAAGCAAGCAGGAGGAAAAAAATTGCACATATATCCCGCAAATAACCAGAATGCGGTGAAAAGCAGTTTTTTCCGGGGTTGAAAGTGTCCGTGGAAACGGCCCTATAGTGTACCTGTGATCAAAAACCATACCACCTCCAACCATGATGCCCGGTGCAGTTTCGTGCACTGCTACCAGAAACACGGTTACCATTGGCTGCTCAACAGAGACCTAGACGCTTTTCGTGGTGTCAGCTTCATTGTACCAGGACCATCAAATGGCATTGGGTATTGTTCACGGATGAATCTCCTTTCTGTCTGCAGTTTAATGACGACCGTAAACGGATATGGTGGTAACCCAGAGAGCTCTACGAACCTGTCCATTTCGCCAAGTGTCACATCGGTCTTGGCACGAGACATCATGTTTTTGGGGAAATTTATTACAGGACGTTCCTAATAGACATTAACGGCAGTTTGATAGCGGGCCGTTACGTCCTCCAAGTCGTGGAGACTGCTGTTCATCCTTTATTTCAGGCCTTACTCAAAACTGTATTACAGCAAGACAATGCCAGACTGCATGTCTCACGGCCAACTTGGAACAGTTGACCAACTTTGGCATCACATTTTTTGAAATGAAACTTGTTATGCGAGGGCTTTGAAATTTTATGCACAACCGTGGCAGTTCAGAATGTAAAAAGAAAAAAAGATTAAAATTTAACTTCTATCGCGTGTCTTTACGACAAACATTTTTTTAATGACAATATACTTGTGAAAAATGACGTAACATGCGATACGTAGAGAGGAAGGGGTTGAGTTAAGCCTGAAACTTTGCGACAAAAGGGAGTGGAGATGATCAAATACATAGAAAAACGAGCTGATGTGTGCATCACATGACTTCGTTTTACTCCTATCTTAGTGTCATTTTCCCATTATTGGCAATTTTATGTGATTCAATAGTTTACTCTCTAAATATCACCACCAGTGACCAAATTGAAACAAGATTTTAAAAAAAAATTAATTTGAATTCTGACATCTTGAATTCAAATTATGTTTTTCGCAATCACGAGTGTGTGTATGTAGGCGTGTGTGTTTGTGTGTGGGATATGTGTTTGTGTGTAGGGGTTATGTGTATGTGTGTGTAGGCATGTGTGTTTGTGTCTGTGTGCTGGCATAAGTGTGTGGGTAGTTGTGTGTATGAATGTGTGTGTGGGGGGGTATGTGTATGTGTGTGTAGGCATATGTGATTGAGTCTGTGTACAGGCATGAATGTGTGGGTGCAATGTGTGCGTATGTTTTTGTGTGTGTATGTGTGGGTGTCTGTATGTATGCGTGTGTGTAGGTGTGTATGTGTTTGTGTGTGTGTGTAGTTGTGTATGTATGCGCGTGTGTGTAGGACATGGATGCAACCTGGAGACGGCTTTCGCTATAGGAGCAGCATCGTGAGGAGCCCATCGACGGTGATGGTGCGGAGGGTGGCGGTGGGAAAAATCAAAGGAACGTCAAAAACAGTCAAGTGAGAACAATAAGCAATCGTGATTGCTCAAAAAAAACACCAAAATTGTCGCCAACTTGGCGACAAAACTTGGCGAAAAAATGACTGGCGATATATCGCTAAGTGTCCGCCAAATTATAACACCACTTGAGTATACATCGAAACTAACAATGATTTCCCCCCAAAAATGGGCAAAAGACCCCTTTAAAAACACCCGAATGCAACCAAAAGGGGAGGTTCACAACTAGACACCACTAGGAGTCTACGTACCAAATTTCAACTTTCTAGGGCATACCGCTCTTAAGTTATGCGACATACATACGCACATACATGCATACGTACATACGGACGTCACGAGAAAAGTCGTTGTAATTAACTCGGGGAATGTCAAAATGGATATTTCGGATTACGTTCTTAGGCACTTATCCGCGAGTGGTCAGGTTGATAAAAAAAACATTAATTCAGGGGTGAGCAAAATGGAAATTAAGGTCGAATTTTTAGTGAAAAAATTTTTCGCGAATACAATACTTCCTTTTTTGTAAAAGGAAGTAAAAAGTGTGATATCATTTATAGACAGCTACTAAAATTAAAACAATTATTTTTTAATCGTCTACTTTTAGATATATTTAAGTGCCGTGCATGTGAATAACTTACCTATCAAGAATTCATTGCAAGCAATTCAAAATTCAAAACAAATGTATGCACCTTCAAACTTTTCTTAAGATTCCATTCCAGAAAGTCACGGTTAAGGTATAATTACGTAATCATTGAATTGAGAACAAACAAATACAATTAGTTGTCTCACTCTCAAATACATCGCATTGTAATATTTTCAAAGGAACACCGTTGAAAGCTTTTGAATATCTTCAGCAAGGAACCGTACTAATTAAGTTAGTGCAAGTTAAGAAATAAACTGTAGAACTGTAGAAGCTTTTCACATAACGGTTAACAGGATTACTGCATTTTGGATCCAATTAAGAGCTGATTTGATAATTGAAATCATTACATTGTCTCTGCTGAATTCTTGTCTGCTTCTGAGAGGGACTAGTTTCGTAATTCAAAGGAAAACTGTTGTTTTATCTTATGCTTCGAGAAACAATGCAATTAAGCCGTCAAGAAAGAGCAGTTTAACATTTTTTTTCTTTTAGTTTAGAATGCAACGATCTAGTTTCGGAGACAGGTAACATTCGTTGAATTTTACGTATGTGTTTCATTATAAAAGACTTAAAATTAGATGTAGGTTTCAGCACTGTATTCTAACAAGATCCAATTAAAAGTTTTAGCGTAAGAAATCAGTTACGTATTGTGTTCAGGCTATTTAAAAATTCCTAATTGTTTAAATAGTTAGCAATGGAATGCGGGGCAAAGTGAAATAGCTAAGATGACTGAGCTTTTTCAAAATGAATAAATTGGAAATTTGTTTGGAAAATTACAGTACATAAAGAAGAAACATTGTATTTTATAATAAAACTTGTATTGAAATAGGTTTTTTTTTTTTTTTTGCAGTAAATTTGAGCCTTCAAAACGAAGTGGAAATTTTTCACTTTTTTTTTCATGGTTCAAAGTGAAAAATAAAACATTTTTCCAGTGAAATATTTTCTCTTCGATGATAAAAAAAAAATGTTCTTGATCGAATGAAGCAATAAATAAAGGGTTGAATGAATAAATGAAAAGATACTGAAACAGTAAACGAATAATTATGTAAATAAATTAATTAATGTGAAGAAAAATAATTGAGTAAGGGAAAGAGTGAATGAATTAAAAAATAAGTCAATAAATAAGTGAATTACTAAATGAAGGTATGTAAATAAATTAATTAATAAATGTGTACGTACGTGATTTAGTAAATGATTGAGTGCGTAAACAAAAGTTATTTCACTTTGCTCCGCGTGTACTTGACTAATTGTACAAATTACTTAAAATAAAAATAAGCTTAATATTAACTAAGTAAATATTGCACCGGGTATTAGAAGGTCTCAATTAATATTTTATATTTTAATAACAAGAACTTTATCCTTTTATAGTAACAAAAAAAAATTTTTTGACTTACAACAAAATATTACAATATGAGTACCAATTTTTGAAAATTTCCTGTATTATCATGTGCTTTAATCTTTTGCGGTATATTTTTCCTGACAGGAGTGGACTATATGTGCTACTGCATAGTTAAATTATTACCAGATAAGTTGCGCTGAAAACAGAGTACATATTTTATCATTTCACGTTTTCCCGCTACTTCACTTTACCCCACATTCCCCTACTTTTCCGTGATAAGTAGTTTTTAGTTCGGATAAGTCGACCTGTACTTTTCAAGGGATTCCAAGATAAGCAGGACCACCACTCGAGGTGACACGATGTGTAAAACAGGAATTCCACTCCTAACAGCAAGCAATTTGTATATAACCCTCCTCAGAGGCAATTGCTGGGAAAGAAGAACAATATTCAAAGCGTGATCAGTGCAATCGCCTGCCATCAAGAACGATGCAATCTGTCACACAACTGTTCATTTTATTTTTATACATGCATTTTTTTATCCCGTAGCATGCAAAACCCTTTCATAAAATCAACTAATCATTGCATTTATCGAAAACGAGAAGCTTGACGCATTCCTTTTTACTTCCTTTTACAAAAAAAGGAAGTATTGTATTCGCGAAAAAATTTTCACTCGAATATCGGCCTTAATTTCCAATTTTCTCACCCCCGAATGAATGTTGAGTTTTTTTTTTCTACCCGATCACACGTGGATATATGCCTAGGAACCTACAGACACCCGAAATATCCATTTTGACAACCCCCGAGTTAATTACAAAGAATTTTGTCGTGACGTCCTTATGTACGGATGTATGTGCGTATATGCACATGTGCGTACGTGCGTATGTATGTCGCATAAATCAGAAACGGAATGTCCTAGAAAGTTGAAATTTGGTACGTAGACTCCTAGGGGGGGCCTAGTTGTGCACCTTCCCTTTTGGTTGAATTCGGATGCTCCTAAGGGGATCAATTGCCCTTTTTGGGGGGTTATTAGGGGTGCCCCATTGTTAGTTTCGATGTGAGCTCAAGTGGTGTTATAATTTGTCGGACACTTGGCGATTATCACCAGTCTTTTGATCGCCAAGTTTTGTCGCCAATTTGGATATTTTTTTTTTTAATTTTTTTATTTGTTTTCAATTTGGCCACTGTTGATGATATTTAGAGAGTAAACAATTGAATCACATTAAAATTGCCAATAATGGGGAAATGATATTAAATTAGAGTAAAAGGAAATCATGTGATGCACACATCAGCTCGTTTTTTTTTTATGTTAAAATATTCTAATATTCTGACTTGTTTTGTCGAAAAATTTATTTAAAAGCAAAATTATTTAAAGAAATGACCAAATTGTTTTTAAGAAACTTTTACTATATATTGGTAAATACTGGGGTTAGCAAGCAAGGATGTTGCCAATCAGAAATAATCGTCTTTTGAGTAACTTGGTGGCAATAAATAATAGGGAAGAATAATCGCCAAAATTGAAAACGTGTTTTTTTTCCCCCAATCTTGGCGATTGATGTGAAAAAAAATACCAACGGTTGTTTATTGTTACTGTAAATGTAACCTTAAATATTTTGCCATCAAACGATAAGAAAAAATAAATCTTATAAAGCTGCCTTTCCTGCAGTTTCAAAGGAATCGTGTTTTAAAATAAAAAGCATTCAAATTCAATGGCTCCCCATGACTTTAAAAATGTGACTAATCTTTCAAACTAATAATAAGTATCGATTGTGCGAATCAATCCTAATAACTTTATGCAAGGAACTTTAAATGCCAACGATACGTAAATCATTGCACAGCGACTAATAATCACGCGTTCAAAAGAAAAATTTATTATAATGAATAGCTAGAAAATTGTCCTTCACAAGGTATGACGGGTGAAAATTGCTTCTACATGTGAACGAAGCCATTGCCTTTTTGGTGATATTTTGACAGTTTAAATTGTAACCCTAATTCCGGTGGAATAACCCTAAACTCAAGTAGATAGCTTTCATTGTTGATCACTTTTTCGTTTCTTCACTTTCCTAAAATGACAGTAATACCAATAAAACCGTTAAGTTACCGGATCCAGTTCAGCCTTGTCAAAATAAGGCATTTCCCTGCATGTCAAACGTTAGAAAAAAATATTACAAAAATATCATGCTATAGAGCGAGTTTCATTTTTGATGACGTCAGAGCGTTACTCGATAAGTGAATTCGCTATTATCTATATGAGGATACCTGACCTGTGCGAAGCATTCGCGCTCGATAGCGTTATTTTAAAAATCCGATTTCTTTAGGGTAATTTTTCGAAAGCCGTCAAAATGTGAAATGTTTGTTTATTTTTGCTAAAAAAAAATCTTTTTTTTAGTACTATTGTTTGTTTGTTTTTTTAACTTTAGAAAGATGTTGTACAATGAATGCTTGATTTCCTGCTGAACCCCTAACGGTATTTCTTAGAACCCTGGAACCGCTGTACTAAAACATTAACTACATTTTATTAAAAATAAAATATGAATCTCTGTTAACGTATTTTCAAGGAACAGAAATTAATAAAAGCGGAAGAAAAATCCTCTAAGCTAGCTAGATCCTTATTGTACAATAAACTATTCCTAAAGAGGCAATCTTGTAGCAGCTTGGTGCTTGAACGAAGTAATAACCAAAATTGGAAGCAATTTCTGTAAATATGTTTTTGCTACAGATAATGTAATAATAAGGAGAAAACAACCGTCAGTTCAGTCGTGTTTTCTCATTAGTAAAGATACTGTTTGCATGTGAGCGAAAGATAAAAGTGAAAAAACAACTATGGTCAAGCGCGAATTGCAAAATATAGATTCTTCACCTGTTTCGAAGTTACAAGGAGCTTTTTTTCGTTTCAAAAGTTTTGAGCTTCGGTACGCAAGTTGCCATTGCTTCGGCATGAGTTTCTGCATTTATAATAAAAATCGCTTGCCGTTGATTTTTCACCAATTTTGCTTAGTGTATCTCCGTATCTCCTACATTTTAGGCCAATCATTTATGGTGTGACTCGCATAAGTTGAGCTATGTCATTCATGAAGTTTATCTCTTTTTGCGATGATAAAGGAGATTAAGGGTAACGGCACCAATAACACACATGCTTAAGACATCGCACACGGGATAACTCAATGTTCTGAGCCTTTTAATGTAATTAGACTTTTTAAACTATTTTTTTCCCGTGCAATTACATCTCACCTAACGCTTGGCTGCTTCTGGATCCTCTAAATGAGTTAATTCATTTTTTATTTGCTCAATTTCGAAAAAAAGCTCTGACCCCCAGTAACAGACACCGCAATTTTGATGATACCCAGTAACAGATAGGATGAGCAAAGGATGAGTAATGGACAGACTTCCCCTTTTCTCTTCAAAATGTGCAAAAGTTCTTAATTTTTAGATCTAAAACCTTATTAAATTCAAATGAAAATGAAACACCGGCAGACCTCGTAGTAGCTGTTCATAACCTTCCCCCACTGCCTCTTTCTGGATCCTCTAAATTAGTTAATTCTATTTTTGCTTGCTCAATTTCGAAAAAAAGTTCTGACCCCTAGAAACAGACACCATCAATTCTGATTATACCTAGTAACAGATAGGATGAGGAAATGATGAGTCAGGGACCGAATACCCCCTTTTCTCTTCAAAATGTGCAAAAGTTCTTCATTTTTAGTACTAAAACCTTATTTAATTAAAATGAACATAGAACACCGGCAGACCTCGTGGTGGCTGTTCATAACCTTCCACCTTTGTCTTTTAAATACCAACTGGCTCATAAAACTCACTCTGAATAACACTAGATGGTTGCCCCGTATTCATGGGTCGCAGCAAAATCAGTTTCACCCGCCTAAAATTCTTATTATTTAAATCCAAACTTACGACTGTCTGTTACTGGACCCTTGCCTGCTGCTGGTGCAGTTACCTAATTGGATCTTTTTCATTGCACTAAGCGAAATGAGGTAAACATTGCCCAGGTCATAGCTCATAATATAAGTCACACTTGAGTGTTTTTCCTGGCGGCGCAGCAAAATAACATTTAACTGTTTACTTTCGGACAAAAAATGAATGTTTTTACTTTCAAAATAACACAGTTGTAATCACTGATTTAAAACTTTACCATTAACAATGTAAAACAGTAAAATACGAAACAAAATTATGTAGCTGCAAGCAAACTCGTAGCTGTTTTTGCAATTAGACGGTGTCAATAAAAAAAAAGTAGGAGAAACGTGCTCAAAATACTTTTTTTTTAATTAGTTAAAGAATTACGCATAGAAAATCTTGCAAATACCGGAAAGCATGCGTTTAGGACAGCGTTTCTTAAATTGTGTTCCGCGGAACCCCAGGGTTCCACGAAGGTCACTCAAGGGTTCCGCGTTCTTTTTTCTAAATAAAAATGCTCACTTAAAAATTTGATTGAAATCAGTTCTGAGTGAAGTATCAAATCAGTATTTTCCGAATATGCAGCGCAGAGAAAACATCAAAGTGAATTTTACATTGCACACTCAATTGCATTGTCGATGTGACTGTTGTGTCCTGTGACTATTTTAATACAAGTACACTGCTCAAAACAATTAGGGGAGCAATTTGACAATCACACAAAAGTGAAGAAATCGTTGTGAGGTAGCCTTGCAAAGAGATACAATGAAGTATACACGTGTAGTAAGATGCAATACAGCAAAGAAAAGAAAAAAAAGGCAGAAAACATTTGACTGGGAACTTTACTCCTCTAGAACAGTGAAACGAATTATGCCTATCCAACATCGTCTGCTACAGTTCTTTGTGTTTGCCCGGATTCCAGTCCCCCGATAAAATGTCAGGCCATGGAATCCGTAAATTACGGTGTTGTTGCATTTTCCAATCAAAAATTCAATGAACGGTTGAATTTTACCGCTCAGACAGTGAAAAAATGAGCTTTTGTTAAATCACGATTTCTGCACTTGTATCCTTTTTCTGCTTTTCGACGACAGAAACGTTGATTTGCTTCCGAAGTATATGTTTCATTCTCATGTTTCCTGAAAATATGGAGGCTTTATTGGAAATTTGTTTCCAGAATAATGTTTTTTTCAATTTTGTTAAAACCATGTGCTCCTCTAATTTTTTTGAGCAGTGTACAAGAAAATGATATTTTTATCAAAATGACATTTATTTTAAAAATTTAAAAATATGCCTTTTTAAAATGTTACAATGAGCATTATTTGGAATATTTTTCGTTCTTATTGCAAGTAAGCCGTTTTTAAGGCTGCATTTAAACTAGTGTGCTACTGAAGATACACTAGGGGTCCGCGAAAAAAATGGAATTAAAAAGGGTTCCATTGATAAAAGAAATTAAGAAACACTGGTTTAGGACATAAAACGAATTAGTTTTGTCATAGGGGAGTCTTAACCATTTAATTCTTTAAACAATAATTTCAGCCGCACTAATTTATTTAGAAGCTTCGAATAAATTTTATTTAGGTTAAAATAGCCAAGCATACGATCGGTGAAAGAATTTAAAGCGTACTAGGATGTTTTTGTACCGAAAATATGGAATGTGTGTGAAATTGATGCTTAAAAATGAAATAAAGAGAGAAAAAATTGCTGGGAAGTGTATATCTCTATTATTGTAACTAACTGTGTGCAAAATTTAATTATTCTAGTAACGTGACAGAAATGAGAAACAAATTAACTGAAGATGTAAAACATTACGTAAAATCCACTCCAGTAAAAAAATACATCCAAACACGAATCAAAAGAGAGAAAACTATAAAAAAAAGACATCAATGCGACGGACAGTCACCGTCCCCCCCCCCCCCCATTCCCCTCCCGGGGGCAAACAAGCAAAATAACAGTGCTGAGTCCTGCTTTGTTCTTCTTTACTCGTTAATTACACGATGCTTTAACCGACTTAGAAACGTCAAACAGATTTCATCTTGCCTAAAAATACCAGACCTTTCGATTGGTATGATAGTTTAAAGTGTGCAAATTGTTTTGCCTCCAAACTAAAATACATTATGGGAACATTTTGCTTAGAATTGGAATAAAGAAAAAGTAAGAAAACAAATATTTTCAAAAAATGCTCTTTGGTGCAGACCTGTGCGGCCCAACACAATCCGACAGATGCAAGTTTTATTCCCATTCTCTTATAATTAGAACTCAAAAGCTTAAAGGCAAATTCCAATGTAAACGTGGTTTTATATATATATATATATATATATATATATATATATATATATATATATATATATATATATATATATATATATATATATATTTATAACCATGAGAGGAATAGTTGGTAGCGTTCTAAGTGTTGTTTCAACGAAACTGTCTCTTGCATCCGAAAGCTCAAAACTTTTTGAATTGAAAATGAGATACTTTGTAACCCTGAAACACATGTAGACGGTGAAGTCGCATAGCATGTTCCAATTCTCACCAAGTAGTTAAATTTAGCAACGTTTCTTAAAATTTCAGCGAACTTTAAGCCCTTATATATCGATAGCGGGAAGAAGTGGTTGTTGTTGTTGTTGCCGTGTGCCAGCTAGGCTGGCAATTTGGGGTGCGCTGCTTCACTTGATCCAGCTGTACCGTAATTTGGTGTGAATTCCGAATTCTCTACAGAACACATAGAAGGACCTTTTTATAGGGTAGGCAACCATTTAGAGCACAACACATTCACACAAAGAGAGGGCAAGAACACGAGAGAAAATACGTTCATGCCCGAGCCGGGATTTGAACCCGGACCTTCCTGTCGCAGTCAGACTTCTCTGACCACTAGACAAGACAGGTGGCGGGAGAAGTTCTTCAATTTATTAGTCGAAATAAAAGTTTCACTATGGTCTTTCGATTGCTACGTATATATTGATTTGTTATTTTTACTAATAATAAAGCCGAACTGTGTCTCTGGATCTTTGGATCTCTGTGTCTATTACGCGCATAGCGCCTAGACCTTCCGGTCGATTTTCATGAAATTTGGCACAAAATTAGTTCGTATCATTGGGGAGAGCACCTCGATGCGATTTTTCGAAAATTCGATTTTGTTCTGTTTCTATTCCAATATGAAGAACATTTTACCGAGCAAATTATCACAACATGGAAGAGTAAATTACCAAATTATCATAACGTGGAACCGTAACATGGGCGAACAAATGAACATAGCGAATTGGTGAGAAATTCATCATCCATTATTTGTAAATATACAGGCGAACCAAATGACCTTTTAATTTTCTACTACGGACAAAGCCGTGCGGGTACCGCGCTTGTTGTTACATAATTCGTGTAGTTCCTTTGTTAGAATAGAGAAAAATAGTTGATGAATCAAAAGAATGAAACGGAAAAGAAAGAAATGTTGAGCTACAACGCAGAATATATTGCCAGAATACATTATCTTACATAAAACATATTCAGTTTTAAATTGCTTCCGACACATGAAACTACGTACATGAAACTGCGGTGTGATAATGGAAGCATAACATTCTCAAACTTAATTTATTATTTTCTCATTAAAAGTAAAACTTCGTGTCTCATTTGCTGGACAATCTTTGACGAAAGTAATTATATTTTGCTTTCGGGTTCGTGGCTGCTTTCAGTTAAAATTATCTTCAAGTGAATGTTTCCCAGCTCCTTCAAGGTGCAACGAACTACGATGGGAATAATTATTTGAACAGACGAAGCTGTAATTAAAAATATCTGAAAAATTTACTTTCAAAAAAATTAATTGGCCCCTACATAGAATCTTTCAAATCACTCCCCAGATCAACTTCAATTGTCATTATTCTAGGAATTCGTTTTCAGGTGATTCTTAAAATGCAAATTTATTAGCGCTAATTGCTGGAATTCGGGTATTTCCTTCACTCAAAAGTACTACTTTTATTCACTGAAATTGATAGCGCGATAACTAGTAGGTGGATTTAGCCCCCTAGAATTTACATAAAAATTTGAATGGTTCATAATACACAATATGTTGTTCTTGCAACAATATCAAAGCTTTACAACTTTAATATTACTGTGTTGTTTTTATGAATGTGAACGAAACATTTAAAGGTTTACAAGAAAAATAATCACATGCTGTACAGAAAATGCTACGTCGATTATGCATTTTATTTGGTTTTCTACATACAAACTCAAAAAAGGAGTAAAATTCATGGTTAGTGTCAGAAAAGCAAAAACAGTCTACAAAAAACAAAGGCGAATAGCTATTTCAAAGTTATAGTGGAGCATGATCCCCTTCTATTGATTAAAATTATAATCATCTATTTTTATCATCAACTATTATCATCAACATCATTGTAACCATCATTATAGTTAATTGTTATTATCTTCAATTTTTCTCTACTTTTCGGACAATACGAGTGTTTAGAAATTCAAAATGGTAAATGATGTGTCTAATATGAGATACGGCTCTCTGGGTCGGGATTTTATTTTTATTTTTTTTTATTTATTTTTTTTCCATTTTAAATTTAATATTAGTTTTTGTATTCAGTTCTGTTTGACACTAAAGTTACGAATCATTAAATGTATGTTAATAATTTTAATCTTTAAATATATTTTTGGAACAGGTTTAAACCATCCAAATCATTAAATAAATATTTTTCTTCTTGACAAATGACGATCCTAAAATCTTAAGAGTACGATACCTTAGCTAAATCGATAAAGCTTAAGATATATTAATATGTGATCGATTGATAGCCAGATATGAATTAGCATCCATGAAGAGGGACAAGCCCAGATTTTCACCCCCCGTAATAAGATGGATAAATATAGGGGAGGGTGTGTGTACATGGAGGTCCACACATGAGGGTTACGAAATCATCATCCTGACGAAAACAGTAATTGGACTTGTCTATGGAGGGGAGATTCTGAGGATGATAAATGAACCCGGAGGGACAGGGCAGAGGGATAAAAGGGGATGAGGATACATAGAGGGGAAGCCGCAACTATGACCGCGCTCTGATAATCCCCATCCCTTGACACTCAGCTTTGATTGGGGGGAGGGAGGGCAGATAAGGATGTGAAGAGCAGGATGCCCTCGACGGAAATGCTTTTTCTAGGGATTTTTTTTATGTATATGTTTGTGTGGGGGAAAATACGGCTGCATTAAGCACTTGTTGTGAGGGATTGTTTTTTTTTTTTTTTTTTTTTTTTTGTCAGAAATGAATTATGGGGAATATTTGATGAATGTTTATGAATTTTGCTTTTGAAATAATGCAAGACGTTTGAATTGAAAACGCGAGCAGCTTAGAAATAATAAAAGTAGGAATAATTTTATCTGAAGTTTTGGATGGAAGAAAGTAATTCTGCAAGTAAGAACAAGAAGAGTGACGTATCTAGAACATGGCTTTTTTAGGGGGGGTGGGGGGGAGCTGATTTCATAGGCTCTGGATCTGCAGCAAATTACGTAATACAGGGTGTCCAAAATGTTCTTGACACATTTTCAGAATTCATTGAAAAGCAATAATTTGTTGTAACCGTATCTGGTTTGAGCTATACTTCATAGATTTAAGAATTTTTTAAGTAAAAAAAAATTGGCTCTGCAAATTTGATCCGGGCAAACCGAAGATCCAGATAAATGAGAGTCGGATAAACGAACTTACACTGCAAGTGCTTTTCACAAAGAAAGTATGCATTCTGGTTTACAGAAAGTTGTAGATAAAAGAGTTTCGCGTAATCTAGGTTTTACTACTATCCAACCACGTTTTACATGGAATTTTCAAACGTCCAGATAAGACGAATCTAGGAGAATAAGGGAGAAAAGTAAAAATTTGATACGCGTATTCCGCTTATTTGAAAGAGAATCTGCTTCTGCAAAAGCTGACGTTGGTAAAAAATAATAGATTCGTCCATTTCCGGCGGTAAAACAGATGTTTGCCTTTCCACACAATCCGTGGTCAGACAATACAACTTCATTGCATTTGATGATGCTTTTGATGCTATTCACGTCTTTTGAATTAATAACGGAATTGTCATAAATGTTTGTTTCATGTAATTAAAATTTTTAAATTTTGAAAAATATCTCTGTACTGGGGATACTGTTAAAGCTAAGTGAGCACGCAGACGCATGGTGCTCAACAGGGGTGGATACAGACTAGCATTTTGGGGGGGTCACCGGGAATAATGACTCCTCCCCCCCCCCCCAGAATGAACCTACGGTTTTGGGTACGAAACATTTCTGAAAAAATGCTTCGGGGCCGATACAATAAGGCCAATAAATCAGCCAATACAATAAGGCTCTTAGTAAAGCATAAAGTTACTAATTATTTTCATAAGCAATGAAAGGAAGAAATATTTCAAATATTTACTTTTAAAATAATTAATGAATTGAAACGATTACTGAAATCGTTTGAATTTTATTCATAAACTGTTTGAACACAATATGGACGAACAATATCGTTGACGGTTTTGAGGGGGGGCGGTCATGACCCCCATTACCCCATGACCATCCCCTTGTATCAGCCACTGGTGTTCAGTTTGCGAGATAAACAATAAATGCACAAGATGATCGACTGTCTGGTTAAAGCTTAAGTACCGATACTGAGCAGCTAATTCTCAGATTTTCTTCTCTATGTTCATTTCATAACTTCTTTAATTCTTCATTCACTAATCCGATTCAGTCGTCTAGACCCGGCGTCATCAACAGTTCCAGTGGCGAGTCAAAATCAGCTAATGTGCGTTTTAAGTTTAAGTAAAGTTTTAAGTGCGTAATCAGTATTTTTATACCATTAGTAATTTCATATGATCTTTTAGGATCAAAGCAACTTTCATTATCGGTATGTTTAGTACTTCAAATAATCAAACTTAAGCAATTTTTCTTTGAAACTACTACGTTACAACTTTGTTTTTAGAAATAAGAATGCATGTTCGTAAATACAACTTGGTAACTAACGAAAAATCTCATTCTTATTCCATTTTTAGTTATTTTTATGTATTTTCCAAGTGTTTATTTCATATTTCGGATCTATGATTTTTATGTATTATACTTTTTTTTGCGAATCGAACCACTGTAAATAATGAAACCAGTCATTCAATGACCCGCGAGGCAGAAGTTGAGGGTCTAAACAAGAATATAATCGAACTTGAATTCTTCATTATCAAGAGTAATAGAACAAAGAAATAATCTTTTACTGCCCATTTTGGGTATAAGCAGTAGCGTACATAGCACTCCCGTAACCCCCGCGACGTCTGGGGGGGGGGTGCAAGAGGTGTATCTGAGGGTGCACGCTCTGAAGAAATAACACCATGTTAAAATTATAGAAAAAAGTTCCTTATGGGGGGCGCACTTGTAAAGCTTGCCGGAGGGCGGTGCACCGAAGTCTATGTACGCTACTGGGTATAAGCATTCCCAAAATCTGCTCATAATACTTCAAAACAAAGTATCAAATAAGTTTCTAAAACTTAATCCACCAAATGTAAGACAGACAAAAGCAGGTCCTCCCCCCCCCCCCCCCCCGCCCGTTACTACGAAAACCCTTCCAATACAGAGAAACCCATGAAAAAAAGAGAGAGAACGCTTAAATACAACCCTCCCCTTTTTTCAAAGCTTCAATGGCGCAATCAGGGTTTCGACTCTTCCCCCCCCCCCCCTTCCACCTCACCCGATGTGCACCCTAGTACTTCATGCGTTCAATTAGTCTTTTACTTCATCCTTATGACAAAGTTTGAAATTCCAGGCATTCTGTAATGTTTTCGGCTCCGTTTTAAGTTTCGGGTAGTCGTAAAGCAGTCCTTAGATGATTTTTAAAAAAGAAACTTGTAGAACCACTATTCATGGTCACTTTCAATTCACGGTAAACTATCTGAGGTAAAAACTTCTTATGCTGATTGGGTAGCTAACCGCCTAAAAGTATAGTGTGTGAAAACAGCCTTTCTTCTAACAGTTCTGCATAAAAGATATAAATCATTTTTAATACGTGCCGGAAGCTAGAAGTCCTTTCAAATGACTCCCTACTTTCTACAGCATTAATATTTACGCCATCAAGTCTCCTTTTAAGATGGCTTAGAGATGGCACTAAATACTCGCCAACGACATTTAAAGCACATCTCAAAAATTTGCAAAAAATGAAAAACTATCATTAATTTCAGACCTTAATTTCATGCTCTATCTTGCCACAAAACTCGAATAAACGTACAAGTAGCATTACGTATGTCGTGACATATAAACGATATACTCATAGTGATAAATAATAAAACTTTAGTGTTTATCTTAAATCAAACTTTAACTTTACACTATTAACTTAGACTGCAAAAACTAACTAGTAAACACGAGATTTTAAATGCTTTGAGCGAATTCTGGTATATTTGAGAGAAAATCATAAAAAAAGTAATTTTGCATAAAACCTTAATTTAGTTCAATGCTTTTTTTTTTTTTTTTATATGCCACTTTTATCGCAGGTGAACGATATAAGAGCTGCACAATTCACCCCGTATCGCGATCTTTAGAAGATTCTAAGTCTCTTGCAATCATTTATTCCTACCAAAAATCATATTTTCCCTTTTGCACATTTTCTAAAATCCGAAAACGTCCAAATCAGCGGAGCTAGTTATTGAGGACTAATTTATCAAAAGAGAATATATCCAGTTTCCAAAAATGTTCAGAAGGTGAGAAAAACGAATTAGGGTAAGAGTGAAATTGTTTTATCAACTTCTCTGGGTATAGAATTGAGCACAAAAGCACAGCAAATCATGGCCAGCAGTAACAAATGTTTGTGTAAAAACTACAAGGAGATATAGCCATTTTAATTTTGGATATGTGCCCTTTTGAACGAAAATCTAATTTCATCAAAACTCTAATATTTTATCTCTACTCATATTATCCTATCGAAGTACCTAAACCTAAAAGTAGTGGATTAAAATTTGAGGATTTCGGGCATATGTTTTGGAAATAAAAATTTTCGTACTACAGATTTTTTCAGGATATGTCCCCTTTTGTTCGAAATAAAACTTGCAGAGGACCGATTTGTTACCTTTTGATCAAAAAGCCACAATTAATCCTTAAATAAAATAGGATTTTCTACGTTTGGACTTCTTGAGAGTACGTGATTTGATAAAGGTCATCTGAAAGATTTAGGAAATGTCATTAAAATTGATTTTTCCAAAAATTGGATATGTTCTCTTTTGATAAATTATTCCTTAATTGCTTAAACCAGTAGTACGAAACCTACGGCCCACGGGCCTCATCCGTCCCACGAAGCTGACCTATGTGGACCTTGTGTTTGTTACTATTTACAAATCGGAAATAAAGATTTATCACTATATTACAAATTTGAAGACAAATTCTCAAATATTGGTTTCTTAAACACATATTCAGACTTCGTTTTAATGAAATAAGCATCTAGTAATGATAACATTCTTGGTTTGTAATTTTCTTTTCTTTTTCATATTTTTCCATGTTATCTAGAACAATTTAAAAAATTTATATATATTCTGGCCCGTGACAACCATTTTAATATGAAGTGCGGCCCTCGTGTAAAAAAAAAAGTTGGGCACCACAGCCTTTAAATAATCAATCAAAAGGGCATGTTACTGAGCATCAATTTCAGTCAAGTTAGGAAAATCAAGAAAATTTATCTTTAAAAAAAACTAAAATTAAAGCCACTGCTACCCTCATACCATCGAGTAGGGTTGCAGCTCTCAAGAATTGTAAGTTGTAAAAATTCTGAATAAATGTCTCGCATTAGCGTTAAGATATGTCAAAGTAATTCTCAACATTCATTTAAATTACAAAACTTTCTTAATATGATCACATTTAATCTAAAATCACGGATAAAACGAACATTTTGTCCGTTAAATTTAGTTTTCTATCAAATTACATTGAAAATTTCACGTATAATACGTACACTAAATTGAAAGTATCGGCGAAAACGAGCAAAAATTTCAGACCTATTTACTTAAAATGTTCGTGGTTGAATACTGTAATTTTCTTTTTTTGAAGTTTTTATCATTATGTTAGGTAGTAGGAGTCCCGTTGTGTACAAAGAAGAAAATATTAAATATTTTGTATAGAAACTAAAGCTGGTACATTATAGTTTACTTGTGGGACATTTCAATTTACTCAGAGATAAATCTATCTTCCATTGTGGATCACAACCTATTCCGCGATTATCGATTATCATCTTTTTCAATATTTTCCAAAAAAAACATTCATTTATAAGAAATAAGTAATTTTTTTCTGAATGCACTAATAGATTACAATAAGTGTATTAGTAGTTTCATTTTCTAAATTTATAGGTAAGCATTTCTTCGTTTTTTCCCAGTAGCACTTATTCACGGTTGCTACGAATAACGGCTAGTACGAACAAATTCGTGCAATTTCGACATTTTGTATTAACCGAGTTCAACTGTAGTTACACTAATAACTCATTTCCTAACGTAAGGAGTAAAAAAGATTTGTTTAACTTCGTGTTCTTAAATAGAATCACCGCCACCGGTCTAGTAAAGTAAAACGTGCCATTTTTTATTCTTCTACTGACACCTTGTTAGAATGATTCACAATCTTGCAAATAAAAACGTTATTGTTTTTCATATTAAATATTATGAATTTAACTAAAGCAACACTTACCTCAGTTTACCAGTCTGTATTATTTAAAAAGATAGAAGGAATCGAGATGAGATTTTAGAAGTTTGAAACACAAACCACGTTGCAAAAAGTAAACAATTCGAACTGGTGATGAAAATTAATCCTCGATGCCTGCAGACCTGAAGCTTTACTTTTCCACCGATAGTGTAGCGTATAGCTTTATACTAGTTTTTTTCAGCCTGAGGTTCAATTCAGGCGATGGACCAAAATAGGTGAAACATAAACTACGTCGCAACACAAGGTAAACAATTCGAACTGACGATGAAAATTAATCCTTGATGCCTGCAGACTTGAAGCTTTACTTTTCCACCATAGAGTGTATCGTATAGCTGTATAATGGTTTTTTTAAGCCTGAGGTTCAATTTATGCAGGTATTCAATTAGGCCAAAACAGGTAGCTTTTTTTCTATGTGTTTATGCTTGTGTGTGTTTGTGCCCGTGTGTGCGTGTGTTTGTGCGCGTGTGTGAGTGTGTTTTTGTGCTTATGTTTGCGTGCATGTATGTTTGTCTGCGTGTATGTACGTGTGTTTGTGTAGGTGTATGTGTTTGTTTGTATGCATGTATGTGTGCCAAAATGTATGCATGTATGGCGTTCCTGTAACGGAACGCCAATAAGAAACTGTCGAGTTTTGACGGTATCAACCAGAGAGTAGGTAACAATCCCCCCCCCCCCCCCATTTTTGGTTCTTTTTTGGTAGGGTTTTTTTTTTTTTTTTAATAGGAAAATTTAGTTTTTTCCTAAATTGTTGCGATACGAAACCGTTATTGACTGGGCTACACAGAGGCAGAAGGTTGAAGTCGACCGGTACCTTCCGTTTCTCGTCAAGTCTTTCAATTTGGAGGCTTTTCTTAAAGTTCTCGGTAACGGGGAAGCGGGGACAAATAATTTCGGTGTCAAAAGAAATTTATCCCTATGCTCGTTCGATCGCTACCTATCTTTTTTTTCTCTCATCCACATATAAATTATAGCCGATGATCGAGTAACCCGCGTGTTTCAACAATGAAACTCGCGCCACGGGATGATAATTTGATAATGTGTTTTGGTAATGTTTAACATTCAGAGAAAGGCTTTATTGTGACAAGGCTGAACTCGATCCGGTAATAAAATGGTTAACAATGAACGCTACTTACTGGACTGGAGTTCAGTGTTAATCCAATGGAGTTAGGGTTACAATTTCAACTGTCACTATATTACCAAGCAGGCAATGGCTTCGTTCAAATGTAGCAACAAATTTCACCCGTCATACCTTGATGGGCGATTAGCGAAAAGGTTGCATCATTTAGAATCTTTTCAAAATCTTTTGATTTTTGGCTCTACTCTAAATTTTGCCACTCATAGCGAGTGCGAGTTAACAAAACTGGCTTTAGGCATCAAAGGAAATAAATTCGAGTGATATATTAAGCGCTTTAGAGGGGGCATATACTGCCGTGCGCAGGTAAAGGGTAGTAACTGCAAATTTTTCATTTTGCATTTTGCATTTTTGTTATGTATTATACGTTATCTTGATTGTACAAGCTCGCTTATTTGGATTCCGCTGAAAGAAAAGGCGCGAAAAAGACATCTAATTCCAACATTTTCTTGTTAGTATTGAATCCAAATCGCGTTTCTTCAAATATCTCGAAAACTCATTTCTGCAGATACTGCCGTTTACCTGCACACGGCAGTTTAACACGCCTACGTTTTCACGGTTTGGATTTTCGTGGTAAAAATCATTGTAATACAGTCAAACTCGCTTAGAACGAATCCTGGTTTAACGAGAACCCGGATTTAGCGAGGGAATCAGAAATACATGGGAGGTACAATGTCAAGTCTATGGAAGCATAACTCGCTTTTAACGAGCAAACCCCGCTTAAAGCGAGCATTATTTTTGTGATTCGTAAAATTTCTATGGATTTCCAGCTCAGCTTATCCTTTTTTGGTAAATTTCTTAAACATTCTAAAGTCAACCAAAGTTAGTAACTAATCATAAATCCTGAGAACAAACGATGAAAGCACTTTTTTTAATTTGTGTAGTAAAAAAACATATAAAAATTATATACGTGTGTATAGTATATGCATTTCTCAAAAACAATGACATAAGAAAGTGACATTCAGACAGCTCCAAGCAAAGTAACCAACCAACTTATTTGGGACCGATCAGTGATTAAAAAGAAGAAAAAAAATGTGACTATGATGAATTTTTATGATTTTTTTCACGAACTCGCATTTTACGAGTACTCGGTTATAAAGAGCAAATCTTTTTGCGCTCGTTTTAAGTGAGTTCGACTTTTTAAGAAGCATTTGGAGCGAAGCAAATGCAGACTATAAGTGCTGTGACATTGCTCTCAATTTAAAAAAGAAAAAAACATAATAAGTAACACACAATGAAAATGTTATTAATTTGTTTACCTAAAAAAATAAATTAGAATAAAAATATTTTTAAAAATAGCCTGTAAGTCTAGTTAATTTCGCAAATTTGTTTTGTAAACCTCCATTGAAATGGATCACAAGCTGCCACTGATATTTTGTCAATAAATCTTAAAATTTAAACACTTAGGAGAAATGAAAACTCTCAAGAGGAAATTAAGAGTTTACTAGTGCCATCTATCGAGAGAACTGTACAATATTTTTCACGTTTTAAGTATCTCAGCGAACTTACATAAGGAAATATATACTACGTTGACCTTTAAAAGTTTGGAAGGAATATAGTTTCAGCAACAAGTTGATAACAAAATGAGAAAAACTTGAAGAGAAAATAATAATAATAGTATAATATTACTAAGTAAAATATAATTATTTCAACCAGTACCAATAATTTTATAATGAATAGATAAAATATAATTTATACATTAAGCTGTATCTAAATTGGAAATTCGAAATTTTAAATTTTTCAAAAGTTGCCCATACTAACCCATAAATACCACAAAAAAATTTAATAATTTGAATAGTAAAAATATTTTTATGGAGCACACTTTTCCATAACTTTTAAGTACGTCATGTAACTTGAAAAGGTACATGTACACAAAAGGTTTGAAGCAAAATTTTTGATATTGAGTCCTCTAAATTAACCAAAAACGTGCTCAAAGTAGCAGGGTTAACGCTCGTCATATATTCTATCTTCATCGTATTTTCAGACAATTCTAAACCTTTATTTATTTATTTATTTTTCATTTTTTTTTCAAAACTTTAAAAATCATACGGCAAATATGATTGCAACATTACAAATTTTCTATCGATAAGTGATTTAAAGCGACTTTATGGTCCTACATAAAATGTGCTTATTAAAGCCCCTCTAGGGATCTGCGTTCATGAACAAACGGGTTTAAAAAAAATGACCGTCCATCATATGAATGGTGCAATACGATGTCTTAAAAAATGAACGAACGATGATATTTAGCAATTAAAAATTCTCTCTCTCATTTTATTTCTTAATTCATTCATTTGTTTATTTTTTTAATCTCTTGATTTCACTTTCATTTTTTACACATACAAAATTATTTTTGCTTCATTTTCACCTGTGACCAAACTTGGATATACGAGTATACGATATTTCAATTTAGAGAATTTATGCATTATTTCACGTAAGTTCCTTTTTTTTTTTTTTTTTTGCAGTAATCGAAATGTTGTAAAAGGATTTTTTTTTTTTTTTTTTTTTTTTTAAAGATCAATTTTGCTAATTTTCTGCTGTTACGTTAGTTTTACTTGTTTATTTTTTATAAAATAAAATTTATTTGCTTACATTTGAACAAAGCTGTTACTAAACTGCGATTTTCGGAATGATAAACAGATATCTTACCACTTGGTCACCGATAAATATTTTTTATAAAATGAACTAAATGCTTCTTCTTCGGAACCTAAATTTTTTTTAATTAAATTTTTATCTGCATATTTTCTTACTGTTAGCTAATTTCAGTGGATTTTGCTCAAAAGAATATTAATGAAAGAATGAAAGAAATCTTTCAATGTATATGAGTAACTCTCTCAGAGTAGCTCTCCTCCATATGAGTAACTCTCCTCCAGCATTAACTTTAAATGAACGAGCCCAATGAATGGATAAGAAGAATGTACGGTCCTTTGATGAACGGATTATTAAAAAGAATTGCATTGCCCATTAGTCCCCTCTATCCAGGCCCGACGAGAGGCCATGTCAGCCTAGTCAGAAACTAGGGGCCCGAGCATTGGGGGGGGGAGGGCTCGGCGATACTGTCTCAAAAAAAAACAGAAAGAAAAAAAAGAAAGGAAGAAAAAGAAAAAGGGCTCCGAATAAACGAAAACGTTAAGATTAAGTAAAGTTTACTCTTTTGGTAATTCCTGCTGTGGCACATAAAATAGACTTAATTGTTTTGTAGTAAGCACATTGGATTTTTTTTTCTACCCCCCCCCCCCTTTTTTTGCCTAACTGGGGAGAATCTGGTGACACAACAGACAAGGGGTCCGCCTTGGCTCTCGGCGGCCCTGCCTCTATTTGCCTTTCTATTTTCGACACAAAATTTAGGACCACCCTGTATAAAGGATGAAAGTGCTTGAAAGATATAAATAATACAGTAAACTTAAAGTGTGCAGGACAAACCGTGCCTCAACTTAAATGCTGTAAATTAAAACTAAGGGCTGATATTAAAATATTTTTTTTATTATTCAGCTTAAATAAATCCTTGATTATACATCCCAGCAGCTGATAGCTATCGTGTCTGAAGGATTTCGTCCAAAGCCGATTAATTCGATTTCCCTCGCACTGACCATTTCGTCACCTTTCCGTCTTACAAGCAATTTCGTGAAGGGATTTCCTTGCCTAATGAGCTGCAAAGATCGGGGATCTCCGGTAATGAGATTCGGGGAGTTCGAGTGCGCCAGAGCGTGATTTGCATTTGTATTTTGATGAGAATTCGGACTCGTTACTCACAAGACATCAGTGGATTGTTGTCTCCCACGAATTCAGTTAAGCAGGTTCTAATGAATAAGCGACAAACATCACACTTAAGGATGAATTCCAATAATTAACTTGGCGAATACTTAAGAACTTACTATGCATACGCAATAGGAGGTTGGAGAAGTGTACCTCTTAACTCGAGTCAGCTCTACACACACAAATACACACGCGCGCGCCCACACACACACACACACACACACACACAAACACACACACATATATATATATATATATATACATATATATATATATATATATATATATATATATATATATATATATATATATATATATATATATATATATATATAAAATAATAATAAAAGTGAAAAATATTGAAAAGACCACACCAAGAGCCCATAGATGCGCATCGCAGCAAAACTAAAAAGCCAAGTAAATAAAAAATTAAGCAAACAGAATTACAAATATTAAACAAATTATAAATAACAAATGATGATAAAAAGGAAAAATGCAAACAGCTATTAAGTAGGAATAGAAAAAGAGTGAATCCAGAGCTCATCAGCCGTGGAGGATTCATTAATTATGGTCAAAAGACCAAAATTTTAACTATAAACTAGAAGAGAATGCTTAAGCTCCAGTACATGTAATATAGAGTAACAATGGGCAAACGCACCACTTGCTAAGCTAAAAACAATAAACTAGAGCTCAAACCTAAAACTAAAAGCAGGGGGTTTCGCCTCGACTAATTAGGAAAACAAGTTCCGATAATTAGCCTTCCACGGGACAGTACCTGCCAATAACAAAATTGTCTTACCTTGAAATCCAAGTAAACATATCCTGTCCGTTGTTCAGCATGATAAAAAAGCCTATCCATTCGTCAACAAAACATTAAAAATATAAAAACCATGTCCGAAAAACAGTCCAAAGACGTACCAGGTCGCCTGTTTTCGCACGTGTAAAAATTTTATCCACTACGGTGATTCATAAAAAAATGGTTTGTCACGGTTGTATCATACATTTACACAGTTAAACAGTTTCAAAAGAAGCGAAATGTTCATCGAAGGCTATACTTAAGCAGATGTTTTCAACTAGATTTTTAGGGAAGTTATTATGAAAAAGTAAGTTTTTGAGTATACTGAAATTTCTTGCTTAAATGCAGAAATGGTGTTGCAAATTCTTTTAATTCTGATAGCTTTCGAAACAATAATGCCAATAAAAACCTTTTTACTAAGGCAGGAGGAGAAATCTTGTAAACTGTTAACTGCGAAATTGAATTCACGTCTTTTATCATAGATTGTAGTGGAACAATTTGAGTCAATTTGTATGTTGATATCCAAGAAATTAAAGCTATTATGATTAGAATTGGTCTTTTTGAGCGTTAATGAACTATGATAAATAGTTTTGCTGAGTTCAGAAAAATTAGGAAAATTTATACACAAAAGGTCATCAATGTATCTACAACAAAGAGGTGTAGAGGAAGGATTGTCAATTAAATATTTTCGTTCATAATATAAAAGAAAAAGGTTGGCTAATGTAGAGCTAAAATTAGCTCCCATTGCTATGCCATTAATTTGAAGAAAACATGAATTACCATTTTTGAAAAAATTATTGAAAATACAAAATTTAAAAAGATCAAGAAAAAACAATTCATTAAAATCAAGGGAATCCTTGACTGAATTAAAAAGTTCTGAAACAGAGGAAAAAAGTTCAACGAGTGGGATATTGGTAAAGAGGTTTTCAAAATCAAAAGTTTCTAAGTGGTTTATATCAAGTATATTAAGTAAATTGATGACTTCAACACTATTATTAACAATCCAGAACCAATTCATTTGTTGAAGTTTAAGTTGTTCAAGAATTTTTTTGAGAAATTGTTCAAGCTTTACACTCAGATTTTTTCCAATGGTGTTGGTGGCAGAGCAAATAAATCGAAATCCAACAGGTGTTTTATGAAATTTTGGAATTGCATATAAGTAAGGTAAGTTAACAGAATCAGGACGTGGCAATTTAAAAAGTTTGTAAGCAGCAGCAAATTTTTTGATGATGGAGGATTCATTAAGTTTGGAGGAAACATAAATGGTGGTTTTTTCGAGTTCATTTTTCAAAATATTAGCATATAATTTTTTGCAGCAGATAGAGTAATTAGAACTTGCTTTATCAACAACTGTAAAGACAAAAGCTTTTTTAAAATTATTGATGGCATTATTTTCATCAGCAGAAAGATGGAAGTATGAAGATTCAGTGTTAGCAATCTCACGTAAACGTGATTTCAGTTCAATTAAAAAGTGGTGTCTATATTCAAGAAATGCATTGAGTGGAACATTAAAACAATAGGAGATTTTTCTTAAAAAATATTCAAGTTCAAATGTAAGCTTATTAAAAGCTTTTAGGAAATTAATACGAAAATTAGGCCGATATTTAGTACCCAAACTAAAAAGTTTAATGAGTTTTTTGTTTTGTAAAAAATTCAAATCACCGGTCAGAATATGACCAAAATCAGAGTTGAAGAAGATGGAATTAGAGAAATTAGCACAATTACAATCAAAATTCAAATATTTTTCAAAATTTTTTGCAACTTCTTGATAGTTTAGAATATTTTTTGAGAAAGGAGGATTGAATTTGTAGCTGAAGACAATTTGTAGATCCTTGATGGGAAAAAAATCCAAAAGTTTACTGTGTAGTTTAGAAAAGTTTAAATAGTCGAATGATTTTTGTAAAAAACTAAAGGTGCAGTAGTAAGTTTGATGTTGTTACGTATAACCAACTTTGTAGATCAGAAGATCATAACAAAGAAATTCAAAGTGTGAATTTTTAAAAAGGTAGTTCGGAAGGAAATTTTTAAGTTTTTTTAGAAATTTTTGTTTAAGACCAAAAAGAAATTTCCTAACATATTCAGTGTCATAAGAATGACAAAAAGAATTTTCAAGCTTATTAAGAATTTCAAAGGGCGAAAAAATGCAGAAACGAGGAGGGGATTTTCCTGATCCTCTATTAAAACGAGAAGTACTTGTATTATTTCCAAATCTAAACAAAGAATAAATACAAAGATTTTTAGAAGAGTTATGGTATGCTGTATATAATTTATTATCAAGGGAGGAATTTAACCCATAGGGGAAAATAGATTTGAAACGAAGAATAAAATGAGATTCTAGTGAAAGTCTCTTTTCCAAAGAGTGTTCACAACCTAGAATTGAAATAAAAATTTTATCAAAACTGTGAAATTGAAAATGCTGAAGTTCTTTGTCTTCCTTGTTTTTGAACGAAAGTATATCATGTCTGTGATTGTTGATACGAATATTTAGAGAATTCCTAGTTTGTCCAATATAACATAGATTTCAGGAAAGACATTTAATAAGATAAACAAGATGATGTTGCTTTCAAAAGTTACCCTCAAAATGAACACTAGCTTCAGTGTCAGCCAAAGATCAAATTTTACAACGATTATTTGTACATAAGCCCATAGTAAAGAAAGTAGGTGCGGTAAGACAATTTATAGCAGCAAGACTGTACATCGTGGAATCGACGAAACCCGAAAATTAAAAGAACAGCATAGAAACAAAGCAAACACCTAGCATGTAAATTAGAAGGCGCAAAGCAGCACAAAAATTAATTACATACAAGATAAAATAATAATAAAAGTGAAAAATATTGAAAAGACCACACCAAGAGCCCATAGATGCGCATCGCAGCAAAACTAAAAAGCCAAGTAAATATATATATATATATATATATATATAATATATATAATTACAGTAATATATATATATATATATATATAATTACAGTTTTACAGTCAATTCGCGATAACTCGAAGTCCAATAACTCGAATATTACTATAACTCGAAGTTTTTTTTCCAAGTTCCGACCCTTTTGTCTTTAATTCTATGCTAATTATTCTCAATATCTCGAAGTTAACTTTCTTTAACTCGAAGTTTTTTCAAATATAACTCGAAATTTGTTTTAAAAGAACGAAAAATGAAAAGAAAGAAAGAAACAAGTGACTGAGAGAAAAATTTATTTACCTTCACTTGCAATTCCTGCACAATAGACCTCTAAAGCAAGAACACCTGTTGAGCCAAAATGCGATAAAGGAGTTACACGTGTGGAAAAGAGGTAGATTGTTTTGTTCTGTTGTACTGTACTGTTTACACTTTGACATGTTGCTGGACTACGAATTTGCTTTTAAGCTGTTAAGTCAACTGATTGTACTTTACTAAAAGGTTGACCTAAGCTGAGATACGTTTCCCTTCATTCGTTAGTTCGGTTATTTGGTGTAAGTTCCTGAGAGACAAAGTGAGTTTTCTTTACTATTAAAGATGTCTAAGCAAAGACACTCTGTCAATGATTTTAAAAGAAAACGAGAAACTTCTAAAGCGGTAGAATCCATGAATTCGAATTGGAAACAAATAAAGGTGTGCACATTTCGTGAGGTAAAATCAGCATTATTCAAGTGGTTCCAGCAGTATCGGAATCAAAACCATGGTTTTTTTTTCTCTCTCAATATTTTTGTTTAATCTGTGCATATTTGTGCTTAAAAACTTTTTAAGTTCTTTAATTTTGTATCTTATATGTACATATTAATTAAAATATTCGATGGTTTTTAATGTTAAACTGTCGAAAACCGAAACTAGTGGTAAGTCGAACTTTAGATTCGAGTTATCACGAATTGACTGTATGTATGTGTGTGTATATATATATATATATACATACAGGGGCGGACTGGCCAGGTCGACTAGTCGGGGATCCCCGACTGGGCCACTTCAAGCAATTTTTTTTATTGAACTTAATACATTTAAATTCAAGCCTAACATTTTTCTAAGTGTTAAAATAATTTTAAAAAAGCATGTATTTTGCTTACTCGATGTGAAAAAAGCGTTTGGAAACAGGTTTACTTTTTTTCCATTCTAAGCAGGGAAAAAGTAAAGGACCGAAGTACACACGTGCGAATGCTTTCCTCTCTTATCAACTTTCTATTTAGTTTTTAGAGCACTGAGGGCCATGGCTCCCACATTGAGGAAACGGAAAGCGACCAGAGAAATTGGGGTCGGAAGCGGCCTGAAAAAGGGTACGGGACGAAAAAAGAGCGTTAAGAAATAATATTTGTGCGTCTATTAACAAAAATTGAATGGGCCTGCACTATCAGACAAAGCGGCTCCGGCCCTTCTATAAATGCACGGACCATGCTTTGGGGTGTTTATATATGAGCAAGGACGTGCACAAGGGGGGGAGGGGAGGGACACTTGTTGGCCTGGTTCTGAGCCTGAAGGGGGCCCGAGATTTTTAAATGAGGGGTGAAATATATGTAGGGACGTAGGGATAAACAAAAAGGAGGGGGCCCCGTAAAAGTCATTAGTGAAGGGCCCCAAAATTTCTATGCATGCCCCTGTACATGAGAATCCTTTGAATATCAAAAAACTGCCTGAAATGAGCAAAGCTTCTCTCCCTGCTCTCAATCAAGTTTCGTCAAACAGCCAACTTCATACATGCAAAAGGGGGAAATGAACTGAAATCCCCAATTAGAGACCCCAGCTGAAGAAGTTTTGAAATGCTACACGAACTGGGCATTGTCCCTCCACTTTTTTAAGTTCAACATTAACGATAGATCAAAAAATCATAAAATTGATTGATTCACGTGTTTATTGAACAAAAAATTGATTTAATAAGAGTGGATTTCATATTTTTAAAGATGAAAGTTTTTTTTTTTTTTTTTTTTTGTATAAAAAAAAAAAAAAAAAGGCTACTGGATCTATTTTAACCATTTTTTCACTATAGAAAGCTACATTATCAGGAAATAACATAGGCTATAATTTATTTCTAAAAAACTTAGCCCAAAAAAGTTATTTAGCGTTTTAGCCCACTGTTAAAGAAAGAACTGAAATAAATATTTGACCCAATGCCCAAGGGCAATATGAAATTCAACTCTGCTTTCTGTGATGAAAATTTCCTGCTTTGATGTATTAATTGCGAAGGGATGAAAGGGGATAGAGTAAAGCTTTCATTTCTTGAAGCAAAGATCTCAATTCGCTTGAAATATTTTAAAAGTGAAGAGTTGAAAGAAATCTGGTTTCTTGCTAAATTCACATAAAATGTGCTTTCCTTTCGTCGAAGTTGAATCTGAAAGTACCGTACATAACAACATTTGGTCCCGGCTCAAATCATCTGAGTCTTGACGCCACTGGCAGGAAGATGTTGAGAATTATCAAACCAATCAGTAAGTTATTAAAGGAAAACATGATCGAATTTGTAAAAGATACATATCTTATATCCATCCTGACAAATCACTACATGATGTACACAAAATATCAGTGGATGATTTTTATCCTTGGCTAAAAGAGCGAATCATGCAGTATATGAAGGTCATTCAAGTACGCGTGGAAAATAGTTAATGAAACCAACGCTCAGCTAGAGAGCGAAATTATCGTTTAAACTTTTTCGTTTAAAAGATCGAACCACTAATCGATCGGAGTTCGTTTCGCTCGCTATTCAACTGGGTTACGGTTACGTAGTTGTTTGGCGATAAACAATAGAGTTGCGGGATTATTATATTCAAAGCTACTGTTAACATACTTCAATGTATTTTTTGTTTATTTGGCGAAAAATTTTAAATTGCAAAGAATTGTTTATAGTTTTTTTTAAAGGGTGTTTAAGCATTTTAGTCGAAGAAAATGATTATTTTACACCAAGGGTTGGGTTATCCTTTATTCAAGGGATATTTTTCCCTTTTCCATTTTTTTAAACGATAGATTTTCGATAGTTAAACGGTGGATTTTCGTACGTTACCTAAATCTGCGTTTTCAAAACTGCAATATCAAAACATTTCTAGGCACAGCCTCCGAATTCTGATCTTTCTCCTAACGTCCTTCAGGATATCTTGAGATGTGTTTTTTGCCTTTCAGTTATGAATATTTTAAGGAATGTGTCCGTGACCCCAAACCCCCTGCCCATCAATGTTATTACTCAAGATGACCTGAAATTGCACCTTTAACATTTTAGTTTAAAAAAACTTCGTGGGATATCCTCAAATCCTTCCCTTTCCCTCTCAGTTAACGTCTCCAAGCTAGCCCAAAAGTTACATTTCCAATTTTAAAAAGTTCATTGGAGAGGGCCCGAAAGCCCCATTTTTGAGCATTTTTGAAAGTCTCACCCCAAACTTGAAACATTTTCTGAAGAGAGAATCCTGAGCCTTGTGTTTACTTTTGGGGCAGCAAGACATCCCCTAAGTCTGCAATTCTGATTTTCAAGCTTTAATGTCGAAAAATTTAATGAAAGAGCCCAAGAATTCTTCCTAATTCATTAATGTTACCAAAGGTTGACTGAAATTGCAATTTTTAAGAAATAAACTATGAAAATTTTGCAGAGAGAGGCCTCGTTACATCACCATTTCCTTAAATTTATTCCCCATAGATAGCTTACAATTTTGTCCCCCCCCCCTCTTTCCTGTGTTGTAACTATAGAAGTCCATCTTTCCTTTCAAGTTATAAATTGCATTTAAAAAATTCTCAGTATTTTTCTTATCTTACACTTTATAAATTTAACCTTTTTTTTAATTAAAACTTGGTATAGAAACTTGAAAAGACAGGCAAGGGTGGCAGCTCTATATCTTTCCTCTGTGTGGGAAAAATCGAGGATCATACAGAATTTAAATTTCTTACTTTGCAATGATGGGCCAGAATATGTTTTTGCCGACTGGGCCAAAGTTAGCCAGTCCGCCCTTGTATACATATATATATATATATATATATATATATATATATATATATATATATATATTGTAACGGATTCGGCGCGACTTACACTTTCTTGAAATGAAGACACAGTTCTTGATAAAAACACAGGAGCTTTATTTACACTATGTACAGGAGAAATCGTGAACAACTGCTAAATTATTCATCAGCAATTAAGCAATTATCCCACAACACCGTAAACTCAACGTTTACACACGTATTTACTTCCAAATACGGAAACAACACAGCGAAATGCCTCGCTATAAACAGAGCAAATACGCTCTCAGTTCGAAATCTCAATCGAAACTCCCCTCTTTATCCAGCGTAACGGTTTATATACACACCGAAAAGAAATCTTTCAAGTATTCCACACGCTTCTGGAAAATAGTAGACCGTTATCAAATTTTATCAATGAACAAAAAGGAAATAGGGGTGTCGTATACTTTAGCCATATGAAAAGGGGTTGTATATTCATTACGGGAAACTATTTACAGGTTACGTTACTACAATAATTACAATTTACAGGATTTTTAACAATATATATATATATATATACACGTCGTCATTCAAGGGACCAAAAATTTTTGACCACTTATGCAGAGTGACAAGTTATGAGCAGTGAGAAATAAAGGAAGAAAAAAAAATGCCTTACAAATGCTCGCATGAATAGCTGTAGAATTCAGTGAGAAAAACTATAGCTTCAGAGGTTCCTGAACTTCAGACCTCCTCGGACCCCCCTCCAAAAAAATTACGAACTTCTCCCCCCCCCCCCTCCCCCCCTTCGATGCTCAAAAAAAAATGATTTGACACACTTGAAATTTTGAATGTTGACTATTGAATATAGTCTAGAAATTTTTAGAGAGCAAAAGTTTTATTTAAAACTAGTGGTACCCGCACGGCTTTGCCCGTAATAGAAAAATTAAAAGGTTTTTTGGTACGCCTGTATATTTACAAATAATGTATGGTGAATTTTCTCGCCAATTGGCTTGTACCCATGTTACAGATCCACGTTATGATAATTTCGTATCTCGCCAATTGGCTTGTGCCCATGTTACGGTTCCACGTTATGATAATTTCGTAATTTACTCGTCCATCTTATGATAATTTTGTTCTTAAAATTGGAACAGAAAAAGAAACACATCGAATTTTCGAAAAATCGCTTCGAGGTGCACACCCCCATGCTACAAACTAACTTTGTGCTAAATTTCATGAAAATCGGCCAGAGATCCTGACGGACAGAGATCCTGACAGACAGAGAGACTTTCAGCTTTATCATTAGTAAAGATAATCCTAGCTGTAAAAATGTGCCTCAAAGTTTGCATTCTACCTAATATAGTTTTGTTACAGTATGAACTTCGTCATTTACACAAGATTAAATAATGTGGAGTGTGTTTACTTCCGAGAGTACCGGGGGGAGGGGGACTGCTGCGTTCTGCAAGTACTTAAGTAAGAACTTTTTATTCCTTATAAATGTGCTTTCTTTCTGAACTAAACTATAGTTACTCATCCTTCAATTTCAATAATATTTTACACTTAAGCTAGATAGTACTGAGGACCCTTTTGAGAAACTCTGGCTTATAATCAATATCTATATATTAGTGGAAACTTAAAAAATAATAAAATGGGGGAAAACACTCGTTTTAGATACCTTGTTTTATTGTTTCTTACTTACACATCCTCTTATATACATTCAGGAACATTGAAAATAGCGCCCCAAGAAGGAAGCATTGGATTGAAGTGAAATTCAATATACAAAATACTACAAGTGAGAGATACATTTGATCGGCAAATCCAGTCAATTAAACGAATACAGGCTAAGAAATGAGATAAATATAGTACTACTTCAATAGCGTGTTGGACCCCTTTTGCTGCAATAAATGCCGCAACACGAACCGGCATTCAGCTAATTAAACGTCCGATGTTGTCCTGAGACAGATGGACCCCCAAATTTTGAACAGCCATTTCCAAATCTTGCACAGAGAAGCACAGTGGCATCTGGCGTTTCAGCTGACTCCCATACATGCTCTATACGAGAGAAGTCAGCGGAGCAGATGGCCATAAAAGAGTCTCAAAAGGACGTAAGTCTTGAACAACTACAGCTGTATGCGTGCGAGCATTATCTTGCTGGAAAATGGCCCATGGGAGACCATTTAGGAGTGGTTCTACATGTGATTGCGGAATCATTAACATAACACTGGCCCGTTAAGGTTCCATGTACTGCAGCTAGAATGGACCAGCTATCGTAGACTATGGCTCCCCAGACCATTATGCTCACTGTTGTGTGTCGCGCGATAAAATGGGTAGAATGGTACCTTTCTCCAGGGCGCTTCTATACCCGTGCGCGGTTATCATCTGAGCCCAAAACAAACCGGGATTCATCACTGAACACTACCTTTTGCCAGTCAGTGACATTCCACATCGCTCTGGCTTCGCACTATTGTAGACGGAGTTGCCTATGTTTTGGTGTTAAAAAGAGTACGCAAAAAGGGCGCTTGGACTGCAAATTGACTGCCACAAGAGGTCTGGAAAATGTTCGGGAAATAACTGCTACCCTCACACCTACTTGTCTGGTGGAACGAGCCACTGTGGGATCTACAAACGCTTGCCGCACAATCCTTCAATCCTCTCTCCTTTGTCGTCTTCCTGGTCACTCCAGACTCATTTTTTTGCACGTGGGTACCATGTCGTGTCCACTGCCTACAGTTTCTAACGGAACACTCCGAACGATCCACCTGGGCAGCAGCACATCTCGTCGACCAGCCTGCAATTTTTACGCCGATGATTAAACCTCTCTGAAACTCGATTAACTGTAAGAAATGTTTTCTAACTCATCTACCTGGCATCCTTCACTAATTAAGGCTCTCCACCAATCTGGATGTAATGGTAACATTCATAAATTTTAAATTATGCACTGATTTATATAGCACCTTCTTCCTGATTGCACCCCCTATAGGGTAAAAGATCATGCGCATTGACACCAAACTTGAATCATTTGCATATCAGATGTCACTCTTCTTATACGCAAAATTTCGCGATTGTAACCTTCTTCTTTCTTGGAGCGCTATTTTCAATGTTCCTGAGTGTATAATAGCTGATGATCGAGTAACCTGCATGTTTCAACAATGAAACTTGTGTTATGGCATGATAATTTGATAATATGTTTTAATAACATGCAGGGAACGGCTCTATTGTGACAAGGCTGAACTTGATCCGGTAACTTAACTGTTTTACTGGTATGACCAGTGGCAGATACAAAGGGGGGGGGGGCGGTCATGACCCCCTCCCCCCCAACAGTATTTGAATGTTTGCTCAAAAAAATAAAAAACTTCATCGAAACTGTAAGATCTGGATACAAGAAGGGGGGGCTCATGGGGATCACGACTCCCCCCCCCCCATCAAAATATGCGACAATACTTTGTAATCTGTTTCAATATTCATTGCATTTGAGTAGTGAAAATTACTGCTTGAAAAAAAAAAAGAAAGTAAAGCTGGACCAAAATCATAAGAAACAGTAAATATTTTTCGACTTCTTTGGGTATTAACTATCACTTTTCTACTTATAGCATATGTATTTAAAATATGAAGACAGTAAAAATAGCTTTTCTTGAGACAGTCGGTGGCGCCGTGTTCAGGAGCATGTATAATGAAATGTAACAAAGAAGTGTATGACGCCCGATCGCTCTTTATGCAACAAATTTAATCAACAATAGCTTTTGTAAAACCATATCCAAAGCTTTAAGCATCACTTCAATCGATAAAACATTTGAGTGTATATTTTTTTTATGTAAAGTCTCTGTAGATTATAATTTCTTTCCATGGTAATTTTTAGATATTTTCGTTTTTAGTCTTGTTTCTTATTTAGGAAACATATTGAACTACTTACTATAATTGTATGCAAGCCAAATAAAAAGCAAATTTTTGTCAATAAAATATATTTCACAGTTATTTCTTGCTCCTTAGAATTAATAGTTGCACTTCTATTTTCTAAATTTTTTTTCTTACCTGATAAGACTTTGACTTTTTTTTCTTACTGCTTACTTGATAATCAGTAATTTGTCCACTTTCATCAGACATAGATGAATGAAAAAATGTTTGGTTCCGTTTGATGAGTGAAAACACCCTTGCACACTCTACCTTGCTATATGGAATAGAAAGAAAAGCTGGGAGATTTTTTTAAAAATTTCTAAATTTAATTTTATTCTGGCAACATGACTGTGAGGCACAAATGCATCAACTATATAAAAATGCGTTTCATCCAATCAAGAAAAGTTTAAAACAGGGACTAAATGCATAAATCATCCACAGAATTCTTAAGGGGTTACTGATGAAACAATCAAAAAACTTTTTTTTTGCTTATTTCAAAACTAAAAACTATTCCGAACGCAGGGGAAAAGTTCATTTCTTTAGTTCAAATATTTAAAAAATTATGAGTGGTTTTAGGCCATGCTCGCTATTTGTTCTTATGCAAAAGAAAAACTTTTGTTTTTTCTCAATGATGGTATTTTTGTGTTTTCATGTCATTAGAATCCCTAAGGGTATTTTTCTATTAAAGATACAGCTTTAAAGTAATACTTTTTGCAATTGGGATAACATATTTGACAAAACCGTGCATTGATAACATTTTATAAATTACTCAAATGTTTAGAGCATGTTAAACCTTTAATAAGAAGTTCTGTCTAGAACTAAACGAGCCTACTTTCTCATATACCAATATCGACTTTCTAGTATCTGATCAGTATTCTCAAAATTAGCTAAAATCGTAAATTATTTCAAACATATTTTTTAATATTTTAAGCTCATTTCGAGAAATAAAGTACGCCTCGCTCATCTAAAGAATTAATACATAAAAAATAAATAAAAGTACAAATAAAATAGCAGCACCTTTTAAACAAAGCAGCTAAATACATTTTTTCCATTAAAAAAAAAAAAAAAACTTTCAATCGCTTTCAAAAAGGAAAAAAAAATTCAAATTAAAAGCTCATTAAAATAATCACATCAAAAAAAAGGTTCGTTTTTCTCCTGTTGCGAAAAAAAAATTTAAGAATGAATTAATGTACTTTCAAAAATAAATAAAAACAAAATGTCAACTTAAAGAAATAATTTTCATTGTCGAAAAAAAAATCGCCTGCGCATATCTTTATGAAGAAACATAAAGGATTTCTCTGCCAAAAAATGAATACATAAATTAAAACTTTAGCTTGAAAATAAAATCAAAATATATTTAAAACAATTATTTCACAATAAAAACCATGGCTTTGGAGTCAGAGTCAGAGTCCATATGATTTTGGGACAAAAGAGTTAGATTCGAGAGCCGAAAGTTTTCAATTCAAAGACTCGGAGTTCGAATTGGTCATTTCAGTCAACTTGGGTCATTTCCCCAAAAAGTCCGCAAGTCTGCCAATATTTGCAGAGACGGAGTAGGACTTATTATTTGATACAGGAGTCGGAGTCAGAGGCGAATTTCCAAGAGTTTGAGTCAGCTATTTTTTATCCATGCAGAAATTTTTGCCAAAGCTACAAAGTCAGATTCAAAGTCGGGAAGTCAGAGTCCGAGTAATTTTCAGGCACAGGAGTCGGAGTCAGGAGCACCAAAATTGTCGGAGTCGGGAGTAGGTCCTCAAGAGCTATTTTCAACAAAGTTTGTTTGAAGTAAATCCACCTTTAAGTTCAGAATCTATATTTACTTTCAGTTTCCCCGTAGGCGCTAATGTTAAGAGATTTGAACTGTTCAAAATTGAACAAAAACTTGTTCAATTCAAAAAGATGTTTACGATACATGTTTTTCATCAAAAGCTTTTCCCTACAAAGTTTGTTTGGAGCCATTTCGCCTTTAAGTTCAAGATTTATTTTTGCTTTGAATTTCCCTGTAGGCGATAATGTTAAGTTTTTTTGAACTGTTCAAAATTGAGCAAAACATTGTTCAAATCAAAGAATGAATTATGGGAATCTAACAAAAAAAAATTGTTCGAATCGGACTATTCATTCAAAAGTTATTGGGGGGGGGGACAGACATTTTTTCCCATCTCAATACCCTACTTTCCAATTTTTAATTTTTCAATATTTATCTAACTATTTTATTTATTTTTGACTTTTTTTTTTGTTTTTCGGGATATTTTTAAGATGCATTAAGCCTTCTTTCATGCTTTTTTCTTCTTTCTCTGACTGGGAAAGTAGGCTAAAAACCAAATTTTTTTTTTAAAACTTTGATTTTTTACATAATTAATCACAGAAAATTTTCTAATAAACTCATAAGCAAATAAATGCAGATTTTTCCAGATGACTATAGTGATCGTTTAGCAAAAAACTTTTTTTAAATTAGTGCAAAAATAAAAAAGCCTTAGATTTTTAAAAATTAAAATTTTCCTCAATTTTTTGAATTTTTAAAAAAGTAGGCAATATTTTTAAATTTTGAAAATAAATTATTGATTATGAAATAAGTATGCATGTTATGGTTTCAAAAAAATATAAAATTTACTTAAATTTAAAAAAAATGTCTGAAAGGTAGTGTGACCCCTCAAGGGCTGGCATTTCTGTAACTCCCATAAAAGAAGCAAAAATATAACACATTTCACTCCAAAGGTGCTGGAAACAAAGAAAGTTAAAGGGAAGAATTATTTTTAGGAAAAGTTCTTTGCACAACAGCATTGATTTGAAACTTTAAGTAAGTTTCAACTAATCAGTATTGATGACGATAACAAAAAAAATAATTAATTCGAATTTTGACATCTTGAATTCAAATTATGTTTTTCACAATCACGTGTGCATGTGTATGCAGGCGTTTGTGTTTGTGTGCAGGCATGAGTGTGTGGGTATGTGTGTGTATGTGCATAGGTAGGTGTGCATGTATGCGTGTGTGTCTAGGATATGGACGCAACCTGGGGATGGTTTTCGCTAGAGGAGAAGCATCGTTAGGCCAGTCGATGGTGGTGCTGCAAAGGGAGGCCGGTCGATGGTGGTGCTGCAAAAGGAGGCCGGTCGATGGTGGTGCTGCAAAGGGAGGGAGGGGGAATAAAATCAAAGGACGCCAAAACAGTCAAATGAGAACAATAAGCAATGTGATTGCTCAATAACTCAAAGAAACTACAGTGAGTCAACTTTTATTTCACATTAAATTACAATACTGACAGTAAACGAGTACAAACATAAAACTAACAACCATACATGTATGTACAATAACGTAAAATGCAGCACATATTTTCCATTCAACTCTCACAATGGAATGATGTAAAAGTCTCATACAAATCTTCGTTTTTTATTTGTACATTTATTATGTCAATAAATAATTCTAATTACCTGCTACTTATAGAGCTAATTTGAAAAATAAATAGCAGCATTAGGAGAACGTAATTTTAATTGACGTCATATAAGTATAAAAGATAACTCAGTATTTACAAATAGTCATTTTTACATTAAAAACACTGTTCATAATTTAAAATTACATATTTTTGGACATAAATATAATACTTTTCTTGATTTTTCAAGGGGAAAAAATAATTACTGACAATAAATACTGTAATCTCAATAGAAAAATTAATTCAAATTGTTTGGGATTTGAGATTGTTAAATTAACAGAAATATAAAAGCATTTTGAAGCACGGCTTAAAATGCTTTAAAATAGTTTAAAAACTTCTCCTTCGTGTAATTCAACTGTGTATATCCTCTTCTCATATCTAAAAAAGAAAAACACAAAAATTTTAAATAAGTCACAATTTATTACAACAATATGCACTTTTGTTTCTCTATCGCACTATTTATTTGACTTATTACTTTAGCTGCTTTTGCACACCTTTTGACTTTGGTTTGTTATTTGCATTGCTTTCAATATGTATTTTACAATGTCGTTGCTATGGGGGGGGGGCGTTCGACTTGGGTGTTACCCATCTAGGGGATGACACCCAAAGTGGAATTGCAAGTTTTTGAAAAATATGAAGCTAAAATGCATTTTTAAGGCTATAAATTTTACAATTTTCCAGGGAGATACCCGAACCCTCCTCTTTTTCACCCCACATCATGGAGTGAATACTATATCCAGGGTTATGTTCATCATTTCAAAACTTAAACCTAGTAGTGACGTCCTCTTATACCAAAAAACTGAAACTCATTATCTTTTCCTATGCTTAAGATACGTCTGAAATAATGAAGGAAACGGCATCGCTCTGCAGAGGGGAGGAGGGGGCGGTCCGGCCCGGGGTCACATGCCTGGGGGGGGGGGGTGACACTCAAATTGGAATTGCAAGTTTTTGAAAACACAAATACCTCAATTCAGAAAAGTCTCCCAATATTTTTATTATTTACTCTATCAAATGCAGCAGTTGCATTACCACACAGGAGGGGGGGGAGCTTGTGCTAGGACCCACTCGCTGGAGGATGGCTGGTGCCAAATTGGATTTAAGAGTTTACGAAAAATATCAATTATTCACAGTTCTGAATTTCTTCTCCAACCTAATTATATTTAATCTATCAAGCAGACTAGCATAACTACAAGGGGGGGGGGTATCGCACCAGCTGACATTCTTTTTGGGTTTTACTTCCAAAATGCATTTAAGAATTACAGAAAAATTGACCATTTTCTTTAAAACTGTAAATTGAGATTCACAGATTAATCGTTATTGGGTAAATCATCTTTTTGTCGTGGCTTTTTAAAAAGTTGTTTCAATTAAGTCTTTAGAGCTTCTATTTTGAAAAATTGTCAGTCTTCTAAACCTTTCTTAAGATGGCCTACAAATATGAATTAAAAAGAGTTCAGTTTCAAAAATTCCCAGGTTTCTGCCTCTAAACCTCTTCAATCCCGACATTCTAAGGACCGAAGATAGTTGATAGTCCAAAATGCCTTTCTAAGACTGTGAATTGAAATGTTCTCCTGTATGAGCCCTTGATGATTATTCAACTTATTGGAAAAAATATGCATAAGTAAAGGAATTTAAAAAAACGATATTCTAAGTTGAAAGGTCAGCTTCTATATAGGACAAATATTTCGCCAAATTATCCAAAAACAAACAATAGTATCTTGAAAAAGCTGGACATTTTCCCTATTTTGGTCCAATGCCTTTTAAATAAACGAACTAGCTGCGTCGTCCGGATTTGCACGGTCTACCTCAAAAATAAAAGTTATGTCAAGTGACATGTGTTCAACAATCAGGCTTGAACGGGGAAAAAAAAATCTGTAAAATTTTGCAGCAGATTGCAGAAAAATATCCAAAAAGGAAACATTTTAAATCCCAATTGCTGGGAAAGAATCAAAACAAAAACAAGAATTTTATTTGTTCATATTCGAGAAACAAAGAATGGCAACAGATCTTTCATTTAATGAGTTAGCCTTCGAAAAATAGGGATTTTATGTCGAAATTTAAGCGTCATACTTAAAGTTTTTAACTGATATCTCTGCTAATTATTATCATAGGAATAGCCAAACATAAAGATAGGAAGATTACGGATCCATCAATACCTGGTTCAATGATCAGTTCACTGTCGTTCGGGAGAAGTAACTTGGACATACATACATAGATACATACGGTCAGTTTTTAATTATATAATATAAGCAATAAAACATTCTGACGTAATTTTAACCTGTCTGCCTTTTTAAGTGAAACATTGGCGACACAAAAATGAGAAGAATGCCAGATTCAAATTTTCAATGTAGTTCAACACACGAAATTTAGGGTTCATTCATCAAATAATGCTTGCAACAAGGTTACAAGAAAGTCAATGTTAAAATTTCATTGATAATAATTTAGAATAAATGCAATATAGTTGGTATAAATAGTAATCGCAAAGACAACTAACGAAACAGGAAAATTTGAAATCTTAGAAACGAATTTTTTTCATTAAAGAAGAAATCAAAAATTTTTATCATAAACATACTAATTACATCAATTACAGAACTTTTCGATCTTAAGATCCACTTATTGTTCAATAGAAATGAGTTCTGTTCAGAGCAATCTGTCTGCCCAAATTCACGCTAACTATCTGGATACGAGTGAAAGGCAGGAAGGACATATGAGCTGGCGCTATTTCCTCCAACCATCTTATCATCTAAAAATGAATCCTTTCATAATGATATAGCAGCAGGTGGTAGAAATAACAAAAGTAACTACCAAAAACCTGCTTCAATGCTAGTTGATATTTTTACTTTAATGTCTACACCAATGGCAAAAAAGAAAAAAATATGTTTTTCGCAAATTCCAGATTTCGCACACTTTCCCATGTTTCAGAGAATTCTAAAGACTTTTCATGGTTTCCAGGTTGACCAGTCATCCTGTTTAATTGCTAAGCATAACCATAGCTAATGTCACATGAACATTTTAAAAGGAAAACTTCAAAATGTAGTAATAATTACATTTTCAATATCTTCGTCTCCACTAACTTCATCGAACTCAATAATGTTATCATCTTCTTCTTCTTCACCAAAGTTAACAGTATCATTGATTTTAGCTGGAAAAGAATAGCGAAGTATACATAAATATCGAAAAAACTCAATTGAAACATAAAATCCAAAGCATTTTCAAATGTATACAGTAATTTCAAAAAAAAGTCTTTAAAACTATTATTCACATTTAAATAGAACTTTATTATCAGGTCACAAAATATGACCTGAAAATACCAAATTTGCTCATTAAATGCATAAATAATAATAACTGTTAATAAAACAAATAGGTAAAATGCTCTCAACATTCCTGGAAGTGAACCAGCACCTAAAGTCAAAGTTTTCTCAAAATAGTTTATAATACTATAGGTCCTGCTGAAACAAATGCTGTACCTTCCCATTATATGTTACGCTCATCAAAAATTATTTGATTATACAAGAAAACGTTTTTTCACCTTAGAGGACATGAGTGATACATTGTATTGATAATACTCATCTCAATATGTAATAAAAAATCAGTAGCTATTTAAAAGAAGTAATGTATGCCAGGCCCAGGCGTGCAAAGTTTTTGATACATGCTAAACAAACAAAATATAATCAACAAATATATTTGCTGTAAGTACTCATAAACAGTGGTGTTCCCATAGGGTATGCTTCATATACTCTCACATATACTCTCAAATATTTTTCAGACACATAACATATACCCTCAAGCTTCAAAATCTTAAAAATTATAACATGTTATGCATATGATCGCATACACATATTGTGCATAATGGATTACTGGGAGTATACCCTCAGAAAAGTTGATGGGAACATCACTGCTTATAAATATTATTTAAAAAAATGTGCACCTACAACTTGAATTACAAAATCTTTGTTTTGGCATTACTTTTCACTTTATTACTTTGCTTGCTCAAAAGTTGAACCTTTCCAAAAGTACAAACACTTTTGCATTAATTTTTCCAAACTATAATCCTCACCTCAGTTCTCAAAATTTCATTGAACAACAACTTACATTTGCTGAACTTCACATAGGGGAGAAGCCACTACTTTGTTGCAGATGAGACTTAATCATAATCTGTCTTAACGAAAATTTTTGCAAACGCTGGCTAGATCATACAGGAAATTATTTGATTAAGCAGGGTTCTTTATTATTTCATATGTGGAGAAATTTTCGTATCCAGAAAATTGCATTTTGATAAGCCGGGTGTTTGCTTGTCTATTATTTGATTAACTGGGGGGCTAAAAGTTTTTTTTTTTTTTTTTGAAAAGTTAAAACAGCAATAAGACCGAGTATATTCAGATAGACTTTTTCAAATAACTTAGCTACTTTTTTTGAACAGGTTGTTTTTCCATCTCAATTTCTTTAGGAATTAAACATTTTTAGATTAAAGTGTTGCAGATTTGTTAAGAAAACAATTTGCTTCATGAAGTGGTAATTCATGAAAAATAATATATTCAAGCAAAAATGTAACTCTAAGTGCTCTCTTCCTTAGGTGTGAAAAAGACACTACAAATAATTCAAATAATCTTCACTTTCTTTGTAATATATATATATATATATGTTATCTTAAACTATTTTTTGTGAAACATTACAGTTCAACTCGGTTAATAGTAAAATCTGAAAATTCATGAATTTGTTCATATTAGCCGTTATTCGTGACAATCGTGAATAAGTAAAATGGAGAAGAAAAAAAATTATATGTTGTACAATGTACCGTTAGTTATATATCATAATACATTGCAATACATTTATGACGTCTACTTCATCACGAACTAAACGTGCTTTTGACTTTTTAATAAATAAAGTATAAGAAGGGTTGAAAATATTAGTCAACAAAAAGGTATTAATGCCTAAACAGTAGAATTGCATAGCAGATAAAAATGAGAGAGTGTAACAGAAGCGGATGCAATCGGATTTCAAAAGATACATCTAACGATTGCACCCACCATCACTCTCCAGCATTTTTCCCTCCATTCCTATTTCACCCTCTTCACCAACACAGCAAAAAGTTCCTAGCTTCTTTCTACTCAAGAAAGAATGTATGCCTCAGCAAGAATCCTGATGGGAAGGTCGGGGCAGAAAGGAGGTGAGGGGGTATTTGCGCGATCGCTAGAAAGTGACTGTGAAATGGGCGTGGCAAAACAATGAGCGTACAAGTCTTCAGCAAAAAACAAAATACATACAAGAAGGGTTGAAAATAATAGTCCACAAAAAGTTATAAAGGTTTAAGTGATAGGATGGCATAGTAGACAAAAATGAGCGAGTGTTATGGAAGCGGATGCAATCGGATTTCGAAATGCATAAACGCCGACGCTTTCTATGTCATTCTCGAGCCTTTTTCCCTCCCCACTTACAAAACGAAGCTCCTTCCTTCTTTCTACCTTAGAAAGAACACGTGAGTCAGCAAAAATCTTGACCGGAAGAACGCGATCGCGATCGATCGCTGGAAAATGCTATGCGTCCGGGAAATGAAAAAAATACAAAAGGCGGAAAATCGTGGATTTTCATCCCTGTATATAACTCATCAACAGCGACAAAGCAAAAATATTATGGGTTGATTATTACTTATCAATCAATTATTACTTATTATAGTTTTCACTTGAATCAAGAATCAGAAATTTTTTTTTAATTTTGTATACATAACAGTAAAACATACAGTAGTTTTATATTCAAATATTCAAGTAACATCTGTATGATTTTTCAATAGATATCAGCATATGAGAAAGAAATGAAAATACTGCTTTTACAGAAAGAACCATGCCCCAAAAACTGAACTTACCATGTTCAGGTAGTTCACCATATGTTTTGAGATTTCTGGCTTCATCAGGATTATATTTAAGTATGACATCAGCTTTTGCATCTTGATAATCTCTTAATCCAACAAGAATAATGTCACCTTGGTTAATCCAAACCTATGACATTTATATGAGAGTTTCATAATTAATATTTTATATACTTGTTACAGATTGAGCAAAGATTTTTTTTCTGAAATAAAAAATAAATGAAAACGAAAAACTGCCCTAATCGATGGACCACCTGAGATATATTACAACACAAACTGAGACGTATGTTTCCAATACTAAAACTTTTGATTTAATGCTTTAATTAGTATAATTTTCTTGAAACTTACAAAATGCAAAATGTTATAACTGAATAAGGCATTTTAATTTTGATACGATTTGGAAATAAGAAAAAAAAATAACACAACAACTGAATACAAAATTTAGATTCTTAATTTGTATCCTCCTTTGATTGCAATTAAAAAAGATTCAGGTTAAAACCCTTTATAAAAATTACGCATTCATGAATTCCATAATATTATGAGAATTAAATTAATAAGCAGCTAATAAACAATATAAGCAGTTTGTTTAACATTTTTATCATTCCAAATTTCAAGAAAATAAAAAGAAGTTTTATTTAATTTATAATACATAATGATTCTTTTTTAAATGAATCCTAATGTAGATGTAAAGAGACGGTATATTTTAAAGGAAGAAAAATATGAAAAATGGTACCAAAAAAAAAGCAAAATATGCTATATTAATAAAAATGCAACAATACATAATACAGTGGCCGTTGCTCATCTGAATCACATTTCGTTCTAAACAGTTTTGATTCCATAAAGTAGTTGGTTCAATAAAGCGGCTCATTCAATAAGGCTGGATTTTATTGTTTTCGACAATTCGATTCATTTTCGATTCACTTGATTCAATTAACTACTGATACAATTAACCGGCATGCGCTGTAGTTAGAATGACTGATATGATTGTCAAAGTTTTAACAATGACAAAAAATAATGAAGTGAATCATTGAATTTGAGCCAATAACATTTCACCAACTTTTCCTGATTTTTCCACAACATTACAAGTTCTAGATTTTGATGCTATTCTAATCAAAGTGAAAAAAATCATGTTTTTTACAAAAAAAATTACTAAAAATAAGAGTTGTTACAAAATTTATATTGGATTTTTTTAAGATACCTTCAAATTATCAACTAAATATATTTAATTTCCATTAATAAACCTGACTAAACTTGAAATTCATATTATTAAAACTTTTTAAAAGCAATACTTCAAGAATAACTTCATTGAAAAACTTTCACAATGCATATTATTAAAAAATAAATTTCATATAAATGTAGAATTAAATTCAATGAAATTTGGTTGAAATTTTCAAATGAGAGTGGCAAAATAACAAGGGAACAAGTATCGTAGCACTATTACTACTACAGAAGATAAAACATAATAGTAAAAATAAATGAAGAACACAAAATTATTGAAGTCCAACTGACAAAGTTAGATAGCAAACCAAAATGAACGAAAACTGACGCAGATGCTATTGCATTTCAAACAGTCTCGTGTTCAGATTTTCATAAAGGGAATGGTTTTCAAGTTTCTAAATCTTTACCTGAGGGGGGGGGGGAGTTCAATCTCTCATAAACATTAGTTTCACGTAAAATTGCCGATCCCAGTACGGCATTTCGACGCCACGAAGGACTGCTGCCCCCTCCCTCTACACTTCAAGGATAATTTCGACTGCACAAGTTACCGCAGTATTCCTTCATTTTGCAGCTTCTTTTTATCAAACCTTGTTTGTCTCTTTAAAAAACTTTTCTTTTTTCTTTCTTTTTAAATCAAATTTGTTTGCTAGGCGGTATAATGCAATAAGTATTTAAAACTGTCCCCTAGTTCTTTGATAATGCAGGATGTATATCAGGTTTTATTTTCTGAAATGATACTTAATAAACTAAACAAGAAAGAGCTTATTGCATCAGATGCAAATTACATTACCCAATACAATCACTAATGCATCTTCATAGCTGCAACAGATGCCAAATACATCATAAACTCCTTTAAGCCATATTAACGCAGTTAAGGCTTTGTATTGACAAATTATAGAGCTATTTTTCCTCCATAGTTTTTCCAAGTTATTATTCCAGTTAATAAAACTAACAGTTGTAAATTACAGAAAAAATTCAGAGATTTTTTTCTTTTTAATAAAAAAGCGCTGCACACAAACTTTCACATAAAAATTAATAAAACAAAAACATACATTTTCTTCTTTTGGATTATTATTTTTGCCCTAATGGGAAGGGTTTAACCCCTAAAACCCTCCCATTGGACCCATCCCCGATTTCAAAACTTGTGAAAAATTCAAACTGTGTGTAAACAAATAAAAACAACAAAATTGTACAAAGGTAAGTATGTTATAAGTGTTAATTCAGAATTACCTTTTTCCTGAGTTTTCCTCTGATGTGACACAACCTTTTTATACCATCAAAGCAAATCGCTTCTAACCTTCCATTACCGAGCATTTTTACCACTTGTGCATATTCTGTAATAAAATATAAAGTGTTTTATAAAAGAGTTTAGTGTTAGTTTAAAGTGTAAAATACAAAGAGTTTTTACTCCAGAAAAATCCTGCATGGAGTAAGTCACATGTTTGAACTCCAGTTGATGATGTTTTTTTAATTAAGTTTTTCAGTCAACCGGGAATGTCCTAGGAACTGTTTTATGGATGACGCTTTTATTTATTTATTTTTTATTCATTGGATTGGTTTTGTTTTAATTTTATTTTTATCGACTGGCAGGGAAATAGAACTGATGGACACAGATTCAAATTTACACCCGGACACATTGGTAAGAATAAAGTAAGACAAACAATGTTAGTTTGGCTTCTAATGTCCGAGATGAAACCCCAGTACTTAGTTTTAGGTCTTAGTTCCAGAAATCTGCATTCATTTTTCATATATGGTGCGTTTTGCTCAATGCAATCTTGAATGTTGATTTTTTCAGAACTGGACATCCTATTTTTACTTTCTTCTATATCTAATATATAGAAGAAAGTATTGGATTCGTGCAAATTTTCGAATTTCGTCAGATTCGAACGTTTTGAGGTGTGCCGAGTCCATTTCGACTATTTTTGGAAAATGTCTCTCTGTGTGTGTGTCACGTCTGTGTGTGACCAGTTTTTTGTGGCCGCTCTACAGCAAAAACTACCGCATGAAATTGAACGAAATTTGGTACACATATGTGCCCTTATGTGAACTTATGCCCATTGGTTTTTGGCGCGAATTCCTCCAAGGGGTGTGGAGCAATGGGACGTTTTTGGAGTTACGCATGCTTGCTATTCCTCAGGAAGTAACTGGCGGAATCAAACAAAATTTGGTCCACATGTTGCCCCTAACAGGAGCAGGTGCTGGTTCAATTTTGGTGTCAATAGCTCAAACGAAGGTTGAGTTATAGAATGTTTTTTGTCGTCAATTGTGACTGCTGTATCTCAAGAAATAACGAACGGAATCAAACAAAAATTTTTTGACAAGTAGCCCTTAGTGGGTATAAGAGATGATTTTATTTTGGTGTCAACAGCTAAAAAGGGGGGTAGCGCAATCGCCCGTTCTTTTTTTCCATTGTGAGTGCCCTATCTCAAGAAGTAATGCTACGTTCTGGCTGAAATTTGGAATATATGTGAACCCATACGTAAACAGGCTTTGGTTCAATTTTGACTATAATCGCTTCAAGAGGTGTTGATTTTTTTTTTTTTTTTTTGCGAATAAAAATAGCTTTATTAATGCAACAATAAGATAGATAAATCGTAATAGATTGTCATCTGCGTATTTCTCATGATTTTAATTGTATGGAAATGATCGGAAATATTATCTCAATGATTTAAAATTTTTAACTGTTGCCATCTTATGTTTGTTAATAAATGAAATATTTACAATTATTTCAAGCAAGGCTTTTAAAATAACTTTCAATTTTCGCTCTTTGCTTTGCTTTTACAATAATTCAGACATTGGGATGGTCGTCAAGTTTTTGCATGTGTAATTTTGTTTTTGTTAGGAATATTGCTTCCTCGTCAAGCATGGGGAGGGATCAGAAAAAGGAAAAATATAGAAGAAAGTTTCGTGATGGCCACAACATACTAGTTAGTTTTGGTATAAAATGTTTGGTCTTTCGACCATAGGATGAAGTTTCCACTGCTCAAGAGTACTGGCTTCATGGCTGACATTTATCTATATTTTAACCTTGTCTGTTTTTTGTTCTATTGATGTTTGGCATCATTGTTTCGCAAACTATCAGAATAAAAAGAATTTGCAATATCATTTCCGCATTTAATCAAGAAATTTCTGTACTCAAAAATATACTTTTTAATAATAACTTCCCTAAAAATCTGGTTGAAAACATTTGCTTAAGTATAGCCTTTGATGAACATTTCGATTTTTTTGAACCGTTTAACTGTGTAAACGTATGATACAACCGTGACAAACCATTTTTTTTTGGATTGCCGGGGTGGAAGGATTTTACATGTGGGAAACGGACCACTGGCATGTTTTTGAATTAATCTCTTTGGATATGGACTTATTTTTTACTTTTACGTTGATAACTAGAATGAATTCTGTCAAGTTGAACATCAGATTGGTTTTATCATAAATGCATCTCAAGGTAAGATAATTTTGGTTATTGGCAGGTACTGTCCGTGGATGGCTAATTATTTCGGAACTTGCTTTCCTAATTAGTCAAGGCAAAACCCCATGCTTTTAGTTTTAGGTTTGAGCTCTTGTTTATTATTTATAGTTTAACATGTGGTGCATTTGCCCAATGTTACTCTAGACAGCAGCTTAAACACTTTTTTAGTTCATAGTTAAATTTTTTTGGTCTTTTGACCATATTTATTGAATCCTCCATGGCTGATGAGCTCTGGATTCATACTTTCTCTTCTATTAAATAGCTGTTTGCAATTTCCCTTTTTCTCATCATTATTTTTTTTATAATTTGTTTAATATTTGGTATTTGGCATTTGGTTTTGTATATTATATTATATATATGTGTGTGTGTGTGTGTATGTGTGTACAGTTGACTCTGTTTAACTATGCTCTATTTAACGACGATTTTTTGTGGTCCCTTGAAAGTCGTTAAACAGAGCCAACTGTGTGTGTGTATGTATATCTATATATATAAAAATGGAGTTTGGTAAATTTGTTCCCTAAGATCTCAGAAACTACCCGGCAGATTTGGCTGAAACTTTCACCGTTTGTTCATTTTGGTACTGGGAAGGTTTATAGACCAGTTCGAAAAAAATCCGATTGATAGTTCCCTTTTTATTCCAATTTTAGTCCCAATTTTCACATAAATGCCCCAATATGGGGGTGGAAAAAAACGTGCACATATTAACATTATATGTTCATCGAAAGCACCAATTTTTCTGCTGAAGATAGCATCTGTTCGAAGTTTCTAAGTTGTATAAAAAACGAGTTATGAGCTTTTTTGTTCCCTGTTCGAAGGCTTTCATCAACCCAAGTCATTATTTAGTGTGTCATCTCAACTCCCAAGAATTGTTGTATTGTTGAATATTTTTGCGTTTCGTCTGACTTTTTGAGACTTTTCTCAAGTCAAATCTTAAAGTAACGTTTTTCCACAAGATTGGCTAAAAATAAATGGATTTGGCTGATCATTTTACTTTTAAACGAAACTTATGTAATTAATGGTTTATTATTATTATTTATGCTGATTGGACACTTGGTCACTATATCCAACCAACCAGCAGAAATATCGCCAGAATTTTTTCAGAAAGATTTCAGTAGCTGATGCATTTGGCAGTTTTTTCCACTGTCGCTGTTTTTGAGCCCAAAGACTACGTAATAATGTTTCTCAGCTTTCACCATATAAACAAAATATCGCCAATCAAAGATACTTTAAAAAAAAAAAATACTGTGTAAAATAATTCAACAAATAAATTAGGCAAATCCATAAACCGCACAAAAATTTCCATTAATTTTTCTTTTTGCACGATTTCAAACAATCGCCAAATTTTACTACTTATTTTTGGAAACATTTCGGATGAAACCGTTTAGCGCCATTTTATTTTGACCAAAAGTATCTCAGCATCTGGCAACAATATTTCTATAATAAAAATTAGTAAGGAGGGGGAGTATTATCGAAAGTGTCCCAAAATGATTCTCGCAAATTTGGTAAGATTTTAAACCGCACCAAGTGCCCACAAAAATTTAAATTTCCCAAAAAAACTAAAGCAAGTGTAAGGGGAACACGGGCGGCTACATTTTTTAAAGCAGTTCGTACATCAATAGCCAAACAGAGAAGGTTTTATATTAAAAAAAAAAGTACTAACAGATAAATCTTTTTAAAAATGTAAAATTTAATTTCATATTTCGGAAATTCTTCAAATTTGTATATGCTTAAATGTCGTGCTTTCGTTTCTAATTGAATACTATTTTGTTCTTTATACTTATTGCTATTTTAGTTTAATGAGTAAGGAAGAAGCTCGATTTTTAATCACGTCAAAAAGGTTTGTTTTAAATTCTTTCGCTTAAAACAGAAAACAAGGGCAAGTAACGATTGTTTCTCATAATTATTACTTACCCAGGCAACGCCGGGTATTTTTGCTAGTATATATATATATATGTGTGGGGGGGGGGGGAAATTGGACAAAAAAATTTTAAGAAAAAAAAAGAGGAAATTGAGGAAAATTGTGAATCTGAGGAACAATGTTATGCATAACAGGTTTTAAAAAATTTTTACAAAAACTAAAACTGAATAATACCCAGGAACTCTTGGTGGCATGAGGAAATTAACAAGGAAATCCAACATTTGGTTTCAGTCTGTATGGTTTATTATTGTAATTCATGCCTTTCATAAAAGCACTTTTTTTTACTGATACTTTTTACTCAAGATCAGCTGAGTCTTTCAGATTCAATTTTCCCACATAATCTTATGTCTTTAAACGAGCAATTCTTGTGGGTATGTATATATATTTATATTTCGTATCTCGGAAACGGCTCTAACAATTTGGATGAAATTTTGGATTTAATTGTAGTTTTGCATTTTAAGTTCATCTACATCAGTGTCTTTTCTGTAAAAACGCGAATTTTTACAAAAAAGTTTTTTAATATAAAATCTAATTAAGTTAAGCCTTGAAGTAAACTGTGAATTGATGCATCAGGCAGACGATTTGCAACCATAACAATGAAAATTTGTCTCTTCTCGCTTTAAAATTTTAAACTTGCTTAGGGTTGCCAGGCTTGGCTGATATTGGCCACTTTGGCTTATTTCAAACACACTTGGCTGAAAACAAATTCAAAAGCATTATGTAAGTCGATGTAAGGCTTTTTTTCTTTTTTAAGTGATACTATTGCTTGACCGTCCTATATTATTTTATTTATTTATTTTCTTTTTACACTTCAAATAGATTAACATGTTTTTTAAATCACGCATCTAAATTTTATTTCGAAGAAACGTATGTCTTGAGACTGTTTATGTTTTGTTAAGACAGTTGTTAAAATTTGTTGGAATGATTTGTGGATCATCAGTTTTGATGGATATCATGCTGTATGTAGCATTTTCTGGCGTAAAGTGACCAACTACACTAAAAGTACTTATTCAAAAAGAAAATCTCGATTGGAATAAAATAGTGAAACGCATCATAGCATGAAAGGAAGTATTCGGTTAAAAACCGATTTCACCATAGCAAAAGTGGCTCCAAGGTCAAAATATTTTAATTACTGACAAGAAAATTGTATAGTGGAAACAAATGTAACAGATAGTTTAATGCAAAATGTTGATTTAATTACATTCAGAATCTTCTTTGTTTGGTACTTTAGTGTTATAAGAAGGTCGAGTGCTTAATATTTGGTTAACGTGAAGCTTTTCAAGTATATTTGGAAAAGTATTGAACCTTAAAAAAACATGAGTTGACAAAAAATAATTCTTTTAAAGCTGAGTGAGGCTCTGTCGTCCAGGTACTAACTCTTTAAATATGATACAAATACAGTAAATGACATTTTGGTAAAAAAATTTATGGATTGTGGAAAATTTTAATCTCAGAAAATTTTCAGCACCACCATTTGGTAGTAACATTTGGACATATTTATGTGGAAAGAATGCTAAAGAACGACATCACTGAATGTTCCAAACATGCGGAATAAGCAAGTTTAAAACGATTTAAAAATTTCTTTTACTTAATGTTGTTTTTTTAAATACATATCACAGCATTAGAAAACCTTTGATAGAAAAAAATACATACCTTGTCCATCTTCTTTAAACACCAGTTCTCTCTTTTCAGCTTCATTTTCATTCTTACCTCTTCTCCTATTTTTACCTCCCTTTCCTATAAAGTTGAAATAATTTTTAAAAACTTGTAGTAACCTTACAAGTCTTAACACTCCAATTCAGCAAGTATTTTTTATGACAGACATGTCACATATATTTTGCAACATAAGCTCATTTTTCAATAATATTTTTGACTCTATGTTACTTTAAGATATTTTTGAACACTTTTTCTGGTTTAAAAAAAAAAAAAAACTAGTTAGATCAAAGATATAGTTGTATAAGACAGTGCTTCTCAACCTTTTTTACTTTGCGGCACACTTAAGAAATTTCTAGATCAACAGGGCATACTGAACTTAATTTCACAATGGTAATATAGAAATGTTTTTATCATTCACTGGTAAAAAGATGGGGAAGGAGGGGAGATGGATTTTTTTCATATGAATAAAACAATTATAACAAACGTAGTGTATTTAAATTTGTTTAGAAAGCAGAACTATTTCGAATGTATTGAGGTTGAAAATGAACAACAAAACTATAGCTATTTACAGAAAATTATAATTTATATGTTTCAAGGCATTTCTGTCAAACATGTCATTAAAGTGCACACTGCAGTTAAACGATTTATCAAATAATGTTTTAAGAAAGAAGCAAGCAAGAAATCAAAACCAAGCATCTAACTTCCGTTTGACACTAATTTTTGATGTTTGATGTTCGGCTCTATGCCGGAAAGAGCTACACGAAGTTCTTGATCCAGGCTCTTATAGATGATCTCTTACTGGTTTTTTTTATAAGCGCGAGGGCTGAGAGGCTGAGCTCGCAAATACACGTGTTTGAAAATGGTAGCAGCACATCAAAAGCAAGACAAGAGATAGTGTGATACTCATTTTTAACCAGCAACCAAAATTCGTCCAGAGGCACTTCGCTCAACTTAAGTTTAAGAGTACGGTCACTTTTGAGGTCCATAAATTCTTCTCGCGCCTTCAGAGAAAGGTCTTTAACTGATGCATCCGCAGATGAAAAGAATGGATCGCGAATCCAGTCATACTGTTCCATGTTACTATTCTTGAAATACGGCTTAAACTTGTCCTGAAGTATGATTAAATGTTCTGCCACCACATTCAGCAGCTTTTCTTCGATGCCATTTTCTTCACATACCATGTACGGACGTACCATGGCAGACATACCATTACGGACCATGTTGACGGTCCGTTTGAACATGTCCAAGGAGTCACAAACTACTTCTTCTCTTCACAGCTGAATTTTTTATTTAAACCCGCTTGGTTGTCCATAATGTAACATCTCCTTGTCCTTGCTCTTTCCATTACAATTCTTTAAGGTTTTCAAAAATGTCAGCTATGTACGCAAGTTTTGCCAGCCAATATTTGTCTTGCAACAAACTGGCGCACTGCACTTCGTTTTTTAAAATCAAAAACTGTCATACCGCGTCTTTCAATTCAAAAACTCTTGATAGTACCTCACCACGCGAAAGTCAGCGAATCTCTATATGAAGGAGTAGGGAGTGGTGATCTGCCCCCATTTCTTCACAAAGTACGGAGAAAAGGCGAGAATTTCGCGGCCTCGATTTTATGAAATTCATGATTTTAGCTCATCTGGTAAGTTCAGCCATGAGAGTTTCACGATGGAGTTAACAGTGTATGGTTTTAATTTCTAGTTTACTAAGTCTCAGAACCGAGCATTGAGAAACTCTGATAAAAGGAAATTAGTATCGGAACTGGAAAAGAGGAAAACAAAAGCTAAAGCGGGGGCTGAAGTTCTTGGGGGAGAAGACGATACTCCCGTTTGCGAAAGATTTAGAAAAAAATCTGTATAATTAGTTGATTTCGTGGAAATTAAAATCCGTTTTCAAAAACTGAAAGTAATAGGATCACAAGTTTAAAAAAGGTGGGGCAGCAAATCCCACCTCTCCCCTTGTCGGGTATGTCTTATTGCTCATGATCGACAGGGTGAATTGAGAAGTTACAAAACGATACAAACGCTATTCAGTCGTGACTTTAAAATAAAATACGTCAAGCCTTTTTCTTTTTGTATAACTACGAAAATACCGCGGCACACCAGTTGCGAAGCCCTGGTATAAAAGATGGTTTAATAAAAAAAAAATAATCAGGTTTTTTTTAATGGTCGATTGCTAATTAAAAGGCATAGAAAAGAAATATTTTTTAAAGTAAACATTATAAATTAATAAACATAGCTCAGAAAATCAGGGTTAAAAATTATGTATTACTTAGAAATGTCCATTTTTTTATAAAAGAAAATTTAACTGGTTGAGAAACAGTTTTTAAATTAGAAAATGTGTAAAAGTATACATTCGAGGGTACATTTATACAGTGGTGGATCCAGCTGATTGTTTTGGGAGGGGCCATCCGAAATTTTTGAACTAACTCCGAACTCCCAGAAATTTTATTAAAATGAAGTTTTAAAAACTCAACTTTCGGGATATCGAGACATTAGGTGAGGGGGTGGATTTAGGAATCTCCTTCAAAAATGTTTCAAAATTTAAATTTTCGAGTAATTTTTGAAAATTAGGAAACTAAAAAGGTATTTTATCTATTTTTGATGATGTTCAGAGAAAGGTCAGGTTTCGGGCGCTGACCCAAAAATACTTTTTGAAAATAAAGCTTAAAAACCAAAATATTCTGTCATTATATATTGAAAAGTTAGAAGAGGAGGGGTGCTCTTCAGCTGTCCAGCCTAAAACTGCACCATTAGCTATAATGTTTGCTTACATTAAAGCAAGTGTGAAGGTGCTTAGAATCCTTCCTTCCTGGAAATATTTTGCATTTGAGGCTCTAAAAATTCCATTTTTAACTATTTTTATACATATTTTAGAAAGAGATGGAAAATTCATGAGCTCCTCCAAAAACCTCCTTTTAAAGCTATCATCACGATATAAACTAGGGAGGGAGGGGGTCCTATCAAAGATTGTTTGTAATTGAAGTCCCAAAAAATTCATTTAAGTTGCTTTTAAGCAAGTTAACTGATAAGGGCTGGATAAGCTAGTTTCCTTTGACATTTTTTCCAAATACAAGACTTAAAATGCAATTTTTGGCTCTCCTCTGATATGCCCCCCTCTTGGCGAGATTTTAATTTTTCGCTCGATACGAAAATCGCCAATAAGGCGATAACTTGGCAACCCTGGTTTTGCAACTTGAACGCTGGAAAGTAGTTTCTCGAAGTCTGTCTTTTTGCACGTGTCTGTGTGGTAGGAGGTAGGTGCTCATATGTTCCGCTCTTAGGGAGATTTTAAGTTGAATACTCTAAAATAAAGTTTCAATTCAAACTTTATTTTAGAGTATTCCTTTTCTTGTTGTTTTTTAATGTTAATTTAGTTGAATTTTCTATTTTAATTATGAGTTCGGTTTGTGATGTTGTCCAAATGTATCAATTGAAATTTTTGAATGAATCTTCTTTTTCTTTTTCGTCAGGTCGTCCAACGTTTGGACGTACCGGAGTCCTAAATAGATTTTTTATATTTAAACTAATTGAAAATAAAGAGGTTTTTTTGGAATTTTTTTTGTCAAAACAAACATAATTTAAATATTTTTGTAAAGTAATGATAATAAAAAATGGGATAATTTCCCTAAGAGCGGAACATATGTGCACTGCCTCACGTGAGGAAGTAAAAGAAAAGTAAAAAAGGTAAGTGAACATATTTTGAATTATTGTGTTTTTAGTGTGTTTCTGGTAGTTTGTATTTTGGTCTGGTTGGCATTTTTGTAGCACAAAAATGGTGTTAATTTCACATAAAATCTGTGACTTTATTGTATACTGAACGGAGGAGATCTGTGACTTATATCCGACTGTGATGTATATTAAAAGTCGGAGGGATAACGGACCGAGGTCCTGGCGAGCCCTCGGTCTCATAGTACTTTCGGAACAAATCTGATATACCCCCCTCTTGGCGACTTTTTCCTGTTGGCGCCAAAAAAGCGTCGCCAAGAAAACTATGTATGACGTCATATGTCATACATCGTTCTTAACGATGCTTTTTTAGCGCCAACAGGAAAAATTCAAATTATGTCATTAATTATTTAATGAAATTAATGCATTAATTTTTTTCCGTTGTTTCTCCGGGATACGAGCCCTCGGTCTCATAGTACTTTCGTAATGAGACCCCTGCCTCGGTCTCATTACGAAAGTACTATGAGACCTCGGGCTCGCCAGGACCTCGCTGCCGCTCGGTCCGTTATCCCTCCGACTTTTAATATACATCACAGTCGGATATAAGTCACAGATCTCCTCCGTTCAGTATACAATAAAGTCACAGATTTTATGTGAAATTAACACCATTTTTGTGCTACAAAAATGCCAACCAGACCAAAATACAAACTACCAGAAACACACTAAAAACACAATAATTCAAAATATGTTCACTTACCTTTTTTACTTTTCTTTTACTTCCTCACGTGAGGCAGTGCACATATGTTCCGCTCTTAGGGAAATTATCCCATTTTTTATTATCATTACTTTACAAAAATATTTAAATTATGTTTGTTTTGACAAAAAATATTCCAAAAAAAAACAACCTTATTTTACTTGTATTTTGTACTCCACCCAATTAATTTCGCGAATTATTTCCAAAAACTTTACAAACATATCCTCATTTTTGTATTCACAATTTTTTTTGTATAAATAATAAGCTAAATAAAATTTAAAATCCCCTAATCTATTATATGTTGGTAGAGTACTTTTAACGTGTCTCCATGTGGATTCAATTGTGTTAGTGTGACATTTAGTTTCTGGATCTACAAAATTAAGTTTATGGTTGACTGTTAAATGCTCATACCCCTCCTCCCCCAATGTATCATATGCCCTCCAACAATCGGAGTGCACCGTCGTGCCTGGTAGTATCCACTGCTTAATTGCCAAAAATAGAGTTTCCCTACCCCTATCCCCAACAGCAACCAAAAAAGTTTTCCCCGAACCCCGTTCAACCCCCCCAAAAACCCATTGTCCCTCAACTGCATGTCCCCGATTATATTTTCTTTTCCCAAATTTAAATTCATCAACTTCAATAACTTTCCCAACCCCCCCTATTTTGTTCGGATTTTAATTCAATGTAATTTAATATTTCTTCATTAATATAATTTCGCCAATCGGCTAAAGTTTGTGATGAAAAAAAATATTGACTTTCAATATCAGCAGTTTTGGTCCCAATTAAAATCTCATATGTTATCAAAAAAATGTCCTCTATTTTCAACTTGCTAGAACTAAACCATGACCCACTCCTGATCGTTGCTTCTTTTCCACAAACAACACCCCCAATAACCTTTCTACAAAAAAAAATTAACCCATCTGAACATTTTTTAGTTTTTTTAATTTTCATAACAGAATTACATCTAGAACATAACATTTCATTCTTAAGTAAACCAATTTCCCTTAAAAATTCTAAAAAAACCTCTTTATTTTCAATTAGTTTAAATCTAAAAAATCTATTTAGGACTCCGGTACGTCCAAACGTTGGACGACCTGACGAAAAAGAAAAAGAAGATTCATTCAAAAATTTCAATTGATACATTTGGACAACATCACAAACCGAACTCATAATTAAAATAGAAAATTCAACTAAATTAACATTAAAAAACAACAAGAAAAAGAATACTCTAAAATAAAGTTTGAATTGAAACTTTATTTTAGAGTATTCAACTTAAAATCTCCCTAAGAGCGGAACATATGAGCACCTACCTCCTACCACACAGACACGTGCAAAAAGACAGACTTCGAGAAACTACTTTCCAGCGTTCAAGTTGCAAAACCAGGGTTGCCAAGTTATCGCCTTATTGGCGATTTTCGTATCGAGCGAAAAATTAAAATCTCGCCAAGAGGGGGGCATATCAGAGGAGAGCCGTACTTTCGTAATGAGACCGAGGCAGGGGTCTCATTACGAAAGTACTATGAGACCGAGGGCTCGTATCCCGGAGAAACAACGGAAAAAAATTAATGCATTAATTTCATTAAATAATTAATGACATAATTTGAATTTTTCCTGTTGGCGCTAAAAAAGCATCGCTAAGAACGATGTATGACATATGACGTCATACATAGTTTTCTTGGCGACGCTTTTTTGGCGCCAACAGGAAAAAGTCGCCAAGAGGGGGGTATATCAGATTTGTTCCCAATTTTTTGCTACATATCAAGGCATTTGTGAAAGAGCATGGGAAAAGGGGGGTTCTCCCCCTAGTTTCGAAATTAAAGCCATAAAAACGAAACTTTAGGCTCTCTTGTGAACAATATACTCTGAGAACAGCAGCATTTAGAGATCGTCCAAGTGTCTGTAGTTGAAATCAAGGAATGATGTAAAATATGGAGAAAAATTTTGGAAATAAATGTTTTGTTTTCAGGATAGGGATATAATTTATCTCCCAATTAAGGCCTATACTTCTTTTTCAGCAAAAACACATGTGTTAAATTTTGATATCTTCTCATAATATTTTTTTTTCTTAAAAAAATTCCTACAATCACAAGGCTTTGGGAGGGGCCATGGCCCCCATGGCCCCCCTCTAGATCCGCCCCTGCATTTATACATAACTAGAAAGTTGCCTGTCAAGGTATGATGGGTGAAAATTGCTTCTACTGTTCTACATTTGAACGAAGGAATTGCCTGTTTGGTGGATATTTTAATATTTGAAATCTTAACCCTAACTCCAGTGGATTAACTCTAAACTCCAGTGGATAGTGTTCATTTTTGACCACTTTTTTGATTCTTCATTCTCCTAAAATGACTTTCATACCAGTAAATCAGTTAAGTAACCCGATCGAGTACAGCCCATTCACAATAAAGCCTTTCCCAGCATGTTAAACATTACCAGAACATATTATCAAATTATCATGCTGTGGCGTGAGTTTCATTGTTGAAGTACGCAGGTTTCTCAATCATTGGCTATTATTTTTATGGGATACATTTACTGACAGGTGAAACCGTTAGGTTGCATAAATTGGCAATATAAGTTCAAGATCAGGCAAAACTGAGTTCAGTTTCTCAAGTTTAGAATTAGAGTATTGAATATTCTGAAATATTAATTTTTTTGTTATTATCAAATTGGTACAGAATATAGAAGATGATAAAATTGCTTACTAGAAGAGTAGTATACTATAGCCTATTTTTTGTTCAAAAAATGCTCAAATTAAATTGAAATAATGACCAGAAGCACTTCTGACCAACATGTTAAGTGTGGGATATATCCAATTAAAAAAGCACTTCAGCATTGCGAATATATATATATATAAAGGGGGGGGGGGGAAAGCTTCAATGAGAAGAAAAAAAAATGCAATGATTATTCTGTCTTCTAAGCAACAAATGTTTTCGTTTTTAAATAACTGCAAATTTGTAAACGTAGTATGTTGACACAATTCGAAGCTATTTGAGAATTGTTCTTCGATAATTTGTCAATAAGTATTTGGCAGAAAAGTAATTCCAAACTGTATTCGTGTATCAAAATAAAATTTTTAAAAAAAAATAATAATAGGGGCCTTGGTAGCGCAGTTGGTTGGCGTTGTAACTTCCTTCTCTGTGCTGTTAATTCGTCCTACACTATGTGCCTATATTGTGCTATCTGTCATATTGGATGTGAGCTCATAAACGAATCCTGTATGACCAAGTACACGAACTCGAAATGTATGTTGTCAATAATAATAATACAGTCAACACTCCATAGCAGAGGTTCCCAAACTTCAGACCTTTGTAGACCCCCTCCGGAAAAATTATGAACTTCGTTGATGAACCCCGCACAAAAAAAATTGATTTGACACAGTTAAATCTATTTTTTTCTAATATATTTTTATGCTTTTTTCCTTTAAATTTATTTATTCATTGTTCTGTATATTTTTCAGAGTTCTTGTCTGGTTTTTATTTCTTACATTATTATCCTGAGTTATGGAAGTAAAATTCTATTTCAAATTCAATTAGGAATAAAAATGTTATCACTAAGTTTCTACAACAAGTTTTCTATTAAAAATGAACTTTTGAAGTTAGTGCACCGTTAGCCTAGTTTAAGTGTGTTAATTTATCATATGAGTTGTATTTTTATGCCATATTAGGGGTTTAATTATTAACCATGGTTTGGGCAAACCTACCTTGGCAGCGTCCTAATGCTGTGATGAGGAATGTGCTTCCTTCTTGAATTAAAATACCGTTACTTGTCCTTCAATCTTAATTATGTTTAACGTTTTAGCTGGATAGCACCACGGACCCCCTCGCATAGACCCGCGGAATCCCAGGAGTCCACAGACCATAACTTGGGAAACTCGGCTCAATAGAATGACCTCCTATTACTATGATCCTTCCGTTATAGCGACTTATGCATGAAGTCCCATTTTCCATTCCATAGATGCAATGGTACTTTACCGTCTATTAGAGCGTCCGAACTGAGCTGTTTGTTCCAGTATAACGTCCAGAATTAAGTTTCAAATTATGTATTATCCTCAGGACCAACTATTCGAAAACTAATATTTGAACATTTTATGTTTCTGCAGGTTAAATATTTAAATTGATACGATTTGTTGGTGTAGGGTCAAAGAAGTGATGAAAACCGCACACAAGAGGTAGACATTACACATATTTTTTTGAAAAAGTCTAAAAAGCGGCAAGCTTCCACAATTGCAGCATATAATTTTTAAAAAGACAAAGAAACTGCCAAAAAAAATTGCTAAATTCATTTTGTTCGTTTCTACATTTTTTTTTTTTTTAAACAAAGCATAACTATGAGAAATGATTCGTGAATTTTAAAAAATGACTAAATAACATGCAACATGTTATAACCACCTTTCGTTATAGCGAAAGATTTGTTTGGACGACACGGGGTCGTTATCACGAGCGTCGACTGTAAAGGAAAAAAAAGACAGAACTCTTTTGCCCAAGACAACGTAAAGACGGATAAGCTTTTCTAGGTCAGATACGCATACAAAGGACTATTTCAACTGAGTACAATGGGCAACTCTAAACAGTGACATCCAGAAACATTAAACTACAATTCTAATAGAATGAAGGCGAATTTTTCATGTTCTCTTTCGGATACAATTATAGGAAGAAAATTTTAAATGTACATAAAACAAATAAAAACCCAGTTCAAAAGGAAAATAATGAAAATTATATTTTGAAATAGAATAAAAAATAGTCTGAAGTATACGAAAGTATTTTTAATATATACATAATATTAGACATTTAATAAAGACTTCAGACTAAAGAAACCTAGCAACGGATGTCAAACCATATTGCTTCACATTCTCATTACATAAAAGTACGATTTCATGATAAGTATGCAACAAAAAAAAGACCAGTGATTGGAGAAGTTTTTACCTTTATTCTTCGGCATTATTCTTAATCAGTAAATTTATCACAATTCAGTTAAATAATGGGATGAGAAATTGTTTAAGCCTGTCTTGCCAACAGACAACAAACACGATGAACGTAGGTAAATAAATATCGATTAAACGATTGAAAAAGGTTTTATCGATTAAGATTCTTCTCATCAATGGTTGCGTTCGACGAAACTCACCGGTCGACCGGTAAGTAACTGGTTACTAACCGAAGCGTTCTATGATCAACCGGTTACCATAGCGGTTACCATTTTAAGCAGTTGATTGGTTGATTGGAGCATGTGATCATTAGCTGTCACGTGATTACCTAACCGGTCGCTCTCGGTCGAGCTCGTCGAAAGCAACCAAAGAAATGCGCAACCAAATTAAATGAACACTAAACTAAATGGATAATTAAAAAAAAAGAAAATAATAATGATATATTGAAAGTTTATATTTCAAGAAACCAGAGTGGAAAGAAATTAAGAGGGATTTTCAAGTATCATGGAGGATGAAGAAAAATTAGTGATTCCGCTACCATCTACTGGTGATAGTGAAAAACTATTTGAAAGCTACTTCGATTCCGAGTCACAACTGACTACAACTGTATTTATGTCGAGGACTGCATACTGCCTTGCCTCCATTATTTTTTTACACCAATAGATGGCAGCACCATCACCGGATCGAACAGTTAATGAGAATTTAGAACTAGACCAGGAGCTAATAGTTACCTGGTGCTAGCACCCCCCAGTGTTATCGTTTCACTTAGAGGACATTGAGACCACGAGCATATTTAACGTCGCCCAGTCCCCTTTAATAACGACGATGGGTCTTCGACCATCGAGGTTCGAACTCAAGACCCTCCAGTCCCGAATCCGACACTCTACCGATCGGGCTACCACGGCCCTGAAAGCTACTTATTTTATAAAATAAACTTTGCATTCAAAACAGACGCCATTGATGTTTTTCTGCACTTGCGAGGGATTTTCCACTTATGACAGCTCGAGAGCAATTGCAAATTTTGCGAGGGAATCGGGACTGAAGACAATCGCAATGTTACACAATCGCATCGGTGCATTGCGATCGGCCGTGTTTCACTTGAATCCATGTGCAAGGATACCTTCCAGGCATGGAAACACTGCCTCCAGAAGTGTATCGACACAAGAGGATACTAGTGTGAAAATTTTTGATTCATTGTACCAATATATTCAATAAATGCTTTTTTTTTATATGAATTTGGTCGCATTACTTATGAAACGCACCTTCTATGTAATGCTCAGCGGTTAAGTATATCAAAATAGTCTTCGCAGAAGTGCATTTTGCTTGTAACGAAGACTTCGTTTACGACAAGTTTTGAACCATATTCTTCATTTTTATCCGACTGCGCGTGCGCTACGCAAAGGAGGGCAATGTGTTTATGAGTCTATATACCTATGTTTGTTCCTATGTGACGTTGTAGAGGCTAAACGCCTTGGCAAATTTTAATGATTCTTACGTCAATCGATTTGTCTTACCCTTGGGAGTGTCACTAAACACATGACAGTAATCAAAATTCAAAATATCAACAACCTGTCACCATATTTTTAGTTCGGGATCGTGTCGCACGCTACCTGCGTGCAACACGTCGGGGGCCCATTCAAATTTTACGGGGTTCCTTGATTGGTCAAAAAAAAATGGGCCCCGACTGTTGATCTTTCTATTCTGCTTTTGAATTCATGATTTGTCTTATGTGTGTATCGATTATAAAACTATATTTCAATGGTGTAGTTATTCAGTAGTACTTAATAACATTCTAAAATAGTGGTCTTTTTATTTTTTTTCTTTTTAGTTTTTCTTTTGGTTCTTACACAGTCGAGTTTTTGTTTTTATTTAACAATTATTTCAGCATCTTAACACGCTCTTAAGTCTGTATAAACCCAACGCAATTAAAAACTCGCTACGCTACACTACTGCCCTTTTCACGCAATGTCAAGTCTTAAAATTAAAAACTGTTTATGAGATCTACATTTCATTTGTCAAAAATAGAACTAAGACAGTACCCGCTGTATAAATACATGATTTTTTTTTTTTACTAAAGAGTATACAAAACATTACAAAATGACAATAGACACCTCATCAAATATGATATTTTTTAATCAGTGAACAGAAAGATGAATCACATATTCGATGCATTTAAGAAGATTTTTTAAAATGAATCGTCTTTTATGAATTATTTGCGACTCCGATAATGCAGCATCCAACTCTGGGTCCGGCATTTCCGTTATTTCTGCTAGCTTGGTTGCCACCTCTTCCCAGATCGTCTTCCCCACCGTGAACCTATACAGAAAAAAAACCCATATATATTACTATACGTACATATTTTGCACAAAATAGCATTTCTAACGTAAGTACAATACGTGAACGTATAACTTAGAGACAGGAAAGCTGAGAACCAAGACGAGGCCCTCGTAAGTTTGGTAGCCCCCTCTCCTTATAAAACTTATACTACTACGGTTCCAAGTCGGGAATGCACAAGGACTAGGAAAAATGGTTTTCTTAAGTCATTTTAATAAAACTGTTCACTGTAGGTGAATTTCATTCGAAGTTTCATATTTTTCTATGTTACTGAGTATACAATAAACTTATCACGTGGAGCAAAAATAAAAAGAAAGACTTCCTTTTAGTTCTATTCGACTTTCACGAAGAAGATGGACCAGAAGTAAACAAGCAGGTTGCAAAAAGGTTTGTCAATATGTCCACTTTTGGAAATTTATTTTTTCTGGAATTAAAAAAAAAGGAACCAAATAGTATTCGCATTCGCAGTCTGCTTGGCCCTAATTCGTCCTTGTCTGAGCCAAGTACGTGGTTGACGTCATCAAATGAAGCATTTCTTTTTTTTTTTTTTTTTTTAATTTGCTCTAGTTCAGGGGTTCTCAAACTTTTCCAGTTCCCTATGAAGAATTAGAATTTTTACACCGCACCACAGCCTATCTCTATTATATAAATATTGATACCATGTACCATGGACAGTTCGCGGTATTGTTCGTTTTTCAGGAGAAGGCACTTGACTCCTCCCTCGTCACGTGGTATCCGATGATTCTATTCCGCTGTTTTCGGCAGAAGGCATATTCGGATCATAGCATTTTGTTGTAAAAGCAGCAGTTTTTAAAATGGAAGAATAACTAAAATGCCATCAGACAAGTGAAGCAAATGATGTGTAAAGGGCACTAAGACTTTTTTGCACATTGAAATGCACGCCCAAGTTAAGGATGTCCAGTTTTGTCTCCTTCAGAAGCGCGTGGATTGCTTACCGATAACCTCTGCGTAAAATGGAACTCTGCGTTCGAGGAGGCGTGGCGAAGTGACTTCTCGTAAAAAACGGTCAATTCTCCTTCTCTCTTTCTGCGGTACCCAAGGGTGCAACACTCACTTTGGGGGAACCCCTGCTCTAGCCTTACTTTTCCGTGATTGCAGTATAAATCTGTGTCATTCAGCACTGCAGTAAGTTACGGTTTGGATTGTATTGAGAGCCATGAATATTGGATTACTGCTTACAAAAAGTTTTTGATTTTAGATTTCATTGTAAAGTTTCAATTTTCATTACGGAACAGTGCTTTAGAGAGAGAGAGAGAGAGAGAGAGAACGACTCCCAATTTCAATTCTTCACCAATAGCGGAAACCATTATTTCAACCATAAACGTAGAGTGAAAATATTTTAAAGTTTCTCCATAGATAACGCGTATCACAACCGATTTGTTCCTAAAATCACAATGTTGATGAGTGTATCCAGTGTGCAGGTGTTTCTTGCATAAAATTTAAATGATGATATTACGTACAATATAAATGTTGATACAGGTGAAGTGTAAAACCTACTTTATCTGCATATTAATTTATTCAGTCTGCAGTAAACATTCGTTACGCAGATGATGAAAATTTCATAGTTACTAATTTGTATAACAAACTAATTTAAGCGTTGAAAACTAGATTCACATAATTCCAAATTTGACTTTTACGACTTCGAATTTTGATGACGATAAATGCAATTTATTTTATTGATGCATTGAGGCAGTTATTTGATGATGATAAATTTTAACATCAAAGAGGGCCAAACTAACAGAAAATTGGAAAGCTAACAATTTTAATTTTTATTTATTGGTCACATGTTTCCTAATATTTCGGTAAAGACGATAGTGTGGTTCGGTCTGAGCACGTACCGCGTGAAAAATTGGTAAGCATAAATAAGTATCTTTTGACCTACTGCACAATATGTTTTATATCAAATAAATTCAAAATTCTGTGAGCCTGTTTCTGATTCCTATTAACGCTGATCGATCGGGATACTAACGTCTGTACCTACAACAAATGCTAATAATATCAGGGGTACCCACCTAGGGGGATCATGGCGCAGACTGCGCCACTGAAATTTTTAGGGAGGGGGGGTGTTTTGAGGTGTATTTTTCACTTTTTTTGGAGGGGGCCTCTTGTTTTGGGGGGGTCTTTGAGATATTTAGGGTGGTGCACCCTTTCTCTTAGGGGCGGGCACCCCTGATAATGTCAAAATATAACGCCTGACACCAGACTAGATAGATACGCTCATCAGCAACTTTTTGGTTAGTCCAGGCTTGGGCGCATCCAGACTGAGGTTAACCCCCAACTAAAATAGAAAATATTTAAAATGTGGAATTAAAAAATAAATAAATAAATGATCAACTGACGTTTGTTTCCATTTTCTAAACTTATCGATGATTTCGACTCTAGTAACTTTATGATTTTTAAAGTAAATATTTTTTCTTTGAGAGCTCGTTGGAAAAAAGGGGGTACATATTTATAAGGGTTTATTTGGGTTTTACCGTCACAATACGGTTATGAAGGTAACGCAAGATAATACAGCGCCAAAAATATTCCGTTTTTCCAAACTCCCCACAAAAAAAAAAAAAAAAAAAAAAAAAAAAAAAAGATCAAGTGTTGTTACACACGATCCCCTCCACATACACCATGAAAAAGTTAAAGGCTAAAAAAATATCTCCCTGAGGATGACTGTTTTAGAAATTTCCGGGGGGGGGAGGGGGTTGCATGTTATAGGAAACAACAACGAAATTTTATTTTGCTTGCTTTGTTTATCTCCAAATTTTACTCTTTAAACTATTTTCTGTCCCACCTTTGTTTCTTTTCTCAGATGCTTTTCATCCTAAAGCTTACAATTCGCTGCATTGAAAAAGGGGTTCTTTGAAACCCCGAAACACGTGTCAGCAATCAGTTTGTTAATTTGTGCTTGCTCTTACGTTGTTTACTATTGTTACTTTGTTGCATAAAGGCAGATCTCGTAAAGGCTTTGAAAACGTTCAGGACACTGTAACAAAAAAGAAATCAGAGTACTTTTAATATTCTTTAACGTGTTACGTAGACTTTGTATTATCTCCATACATTAATGAAAGTTCATAATTGTGCTATTTAACAAATTTAACAGCTATTCCAAACAGGGGCGTAGCTAAGGGGGGGTTTTGGGGACAACCCCCCCCCGAAATGTTTGTCTCAAAAAAGGGAGAGGGAGAGAGAGAAAGAAAGAAAAGAGAAGAGAAAGAAAAGAGAAGAAAAAAAAAGATACGAGAAAAAAAAGAAGAGAAAAGAAAAAGAGAAGAAAAAGAAAAGAAATCAAAACAGCTTTCTTTCTGAATAACTATGGTCAAAAATTCACTTCGCTCCCCCCCCCCCCCCACCCCCTCCCAGTGCCATTGAAAACCTTGAGTGACCCTCAAGCGTAAAGACGCCTTACTCCTCACTCTGCTGCGACATTTTTTTGATAATTGAGTGAAATTTCACACTTCGCTTTAGAAATGAGATTGATTTGTTAAATCCACGCATATGTAGCCTTTTTTGTCATAGATTCTGCAAATTGTTAAACATATTTAATTTTATGAGCGGCGCAGTGGGAATGTTACATACAGTTGAATCTGTATTTTTCGAATTTCACAGGAAGGAAAAAAATCGAGATAAAGAGGTTTTAAGATACGGGGGCTTTAAGAAACTTTATAGAAATTTGGAATATGATGGTGAAAATTTGGAATCAATACTAAAGAAAATATGGGCTTTTGATCAAAATTCTTCTTTATTAGTTTTGTTAGGTCTTTATTCTATTATTACATTATTAAGTGTTTCATTGCGAGTTTAAGGAATCATTTTGACAGTAAAAGAAACTTTAAGCATATCTTTTTCAAGAAAAAGTCTTTTATTGCTTTTTTGGTGCCTGATTTTTTTTTTTTTTTTTTTTTTTTAAATTATTTATCCTCTTGAGGTTAGCAATTGCTGCAAATCTAACCTGGCCAATATTCTAGGATTTTCCTTTTTTCTTTACTTGAAAAATCTTAATCTTTCTTTTCATTCCTATCATCTCGGTTTTCTATAAGGAATCATAACTTTAAGAAAGAGAGCAACCAAAGAACAGTACTTAACCAGATAACAGAGCAAAATGGCTTTTAATTTAAATGACCTTTAACCATTAACTTGAAATACTCATCCATAATGCAACTAATACTCAACCTGTGAATTTCACCCCTTTACTCTTGTTCCAAGAAAGTGCTAGAAACGTCTGTCCTTTTGTTAATCTTTCTAGAAAACCTATTCGTGGAACGCATTTCTCCCTTTTTTGCCCCCTCAGCCCTTTGTTTCGAGTTGAAGAAAATGCTTTTGCTAGCTGCTTTAAAGATCATTGGGCTTCGAATCCGAAAATGATAGCATAGCCGGAATTCGAGACAAAGTTTTTCAGTAAATCACCGCCCTTTAGCCAGGGCTAAAGCAGAAATACAAGAAATACCCCGCCAGCTCAGTCATTTCCAGCCGAGGACTGCAGTTTCGTGCTTATTAGCATTCATCAGCCCGGCATAGGAAAGTGACTGAGCTGGAGATGGAAAACCTCTTAAGGAAGTCAAGAGTACAGTCTGCTGAAGCAGCATTAATCGCATCGAACCCTCTGAAGAAAATTTTATTTTAATTTAAAAGAAAAACTGCATAGCATTACAGGAATAAAATGTTTAAAAACGAAATGAATCTAGACTGTTCTGTACTATTTTTGTTAGCTTGGTTCGCATTAAAAAGTAGAAAATAAACAAGACTTCTGTTAATAACACTCGAAAATTGCTGTTGCTCTCTCAAATAGATATTTATGTAAATTCTAAAGCAGCTAATAAAATTAAAAATAAAAACTTGAGAGGAGAACAGATGGTATGCAGCTTTGTGCAAATAACTTTCTACCGCCTACATTTCTTCCCTTTTTTTATTCAAATTTTATTATTAACTGCTTTAGAATTAGCATAAATGTAAATACATATAAAAAGCAACATATAAATGTAACGATATGAAAGCCATTTCATTTTTTTGCAGTTTATAATCAAGAAGTCTTTTTGTTTTTTATATTTTATTTCATCCTTTTAGTGCGAACCAAGTTAGTAAAAATAGTCTAACCAAACATCTAGTTTACAGGCGGAAATGGATGCATCTATTAGCTTTCAGGGAGGCCAGCTTTTGTAGATGTGTGTTAGCCTCTAAATTAAGCAGTCACACTAAAATGAACGGAACACGCTCATCAGATATTTGATTTTCCCCCTGATTTGGATAGACTGGGTTTGACTAGACCCGTTGCTAGAAAGTTTCACTTTAAATTAAATGGAGGAAAAAGAAAAAAAGTTAAATTTTCCAAAACATTAATAAAAAAATAATAATAATAATAAAAAATCTTTGCTTTGTTTTGTTTGACACAAGGTATTGAACTTGGGGCACCCCATTCCAAAGTATGCAAGATTCACCTCCCTCTTATTATTATTTTTTTTAATACTAAAAAAGTTTACATTATATATATATATATGTATAAAAGAAGTAACCCCCCCCCCCCCGAAAGTCGGGTCTAGCTACGCCTCTGATTCCAAAAGAGAAAGAGAAGGTGTTGGAAATACTACACCTTAAATTGCGTAAATAAAGAGAAAAATGGCGACACTAATCCTTCTATGGCAGTATTAGTTTATCAACAAAATATAAAAAAATTACGCTATTTATCTCTAAAAATAAAAAAAAAAGAAAAAAATCTACAATAGGGTATGGTTAAAAAAAAAAGACCGTAAAATTTCTTGAAAATTTAAGAGGAATTGATTTATGCCACTATATAAAACTCTCATCTGAACTGATTTGTAATCATATCTCTTAGTTCTATGAAATTTGTAATTAAAAAAAATAGCATTTTGTACACAGATTAATCATACCAAATCAAGGTGGTGTGCTTATATTAGTTAATCGACGAAATTAAAAATGGTTTGCGTGACTGGTCTAAGCAATCACAAAGGCAACAGAAATCGAGGCGTCACGAAATATGAGCTAAATATATCAGGTTAAGTCGAAGCGAGATCAATAAGCAATATTCATGATTGCTCAAAAATATGAAACGAAGTTGAACAAAAGGAGTTTACTTACCACTATTGCTCTTCCCATTATTGACATGGGACCGCACAATCTCATTTGATCTCCAACCATGTTCAAATCTGCAACTCCACTTCTATCTGCTTCAATGTTTCCTAAATCCCCTACATGTCTAAAGTAACAGAAAAAAAAAAACAATTGCATTAATAATAACACAGACTGAACACTTGGACGGAGCGTAAAAACCTTTTTGATTTTATGCCTTGCGAAAAAGTTGGGTACTTGGTGGGTATACATACAATATACCAACAGCTCCGTTATCATATCCAGAGACTGCAGTTTCATCATTCCAGACTAATGAGTCAAAAATGAGTCACGCTTGGAAAGCGTGTATTAGCCTTTGTGCTGTGGCTTTGCATATTTTGATGTAAATAAGCGTGTGACCGTTGAGCTTACGGTGTTAATCGATATTTGCCTCATTGCTGTGGTTAATTTTGCAGTTGTTAACGATATTTCTTGTACAAAGTTGTAAATAAATCTCCTGTGTTTTCTCAAGAACTGTGTCGTCATTTCGAAGAAAGTTTGAAGTTGCCCCGAACGCGTAACAATACTATGACGTAGGTCTGGCGCTCACGGGCTCTTGCTCTATTATGATTGCTATTTATTTTTAAGGCGATACGGGGGTTTCAATTTTTTTTTTAAAGTAATTTTCAATGAATTTCTTTGAAATTTTCAGCATAGTCACATGATGGTAATACCAACACAAATATAAAATTTCATTAAATTATTTCAAAAAAATTTTTTTATTATTTAAATTTAGATTTTATAACGCTTTTTTCATATTACTCCTTGCAAATGAAAATTCATCAAATTTATAAAATACTAGCAAAAATATCCGGCGTTGCCTGGGTCAGTAATAATTATGAGAAACAATCGTTACTTGCCCTTGTTTTCTAGTTAAAGCGAAAGAATTTAAAACAAACCTTTTTGACGTGATTAAAAATCGAGCTTCTTCCTTACTCATTAAACTAAAATAGCAATAAGTATAAAGAACAAAGTAGTATTCAATTAGAAACAAAAGCACGACATTTAAGCATATACAAATTTGAAGAATTTCCGAAATATGAAATTAAACTTTATATGTTTAAAAAGATTTATCTCTGTTAGTACTTTTTTTTTAAATCTAAAACCTTCTCTGTATGGCTATTGATGTACGAACTGTTTTAAAAAATGTAGTCGCCCGTGTTCCCCTTACACTTGCTTTAGTTATTTTGGGAAATTTCAATTTTTGTGGGCACTTGGTGTGGTTTAAAATCATATCAAATTTGCGAGAATCATTTTGGGACACTTTCGATAATACTCCTCCTCCTTACTAATTTTTATTATAGAAATATTGTTGCCAGATGCTGAGATACTTTTGGTCAAAAAAAATGGCGCTAAACCCTAAACGGTTTCATCAGAAATGTTTCCAAAATAAGTAGTAAAATTTGGCGATTGTTTGAAATCGTGCAAAAAGAAAAATTAATGGAAGTTTTTGTGCGTTTTATGGATTTGCCTAATTTAGTTGTTGAATTATTTTACACGGTATTTTTTTTAAGTATCTTTGATTGGCGATATTTTGTTTACATGGTGAAAGCTGAGAAACATTATTACGTACTCTTTGGGCTCAAAAACAGCGACAGTGGAAAAAACTGCCAAATGCATCAGCTACTGAAATCTTTCTGAAAAAATTCTGTCGATATTTCTGCTAGTTGGTTGGATATGGTGAGCAAGTGTCCAATCAGCATAAATAATAATAATAAACCATTAATTACATAAGTTACGTTTAAAAGTAAAATGATCAGCCAAATCCATTTATTTTTAGACAATCTTATGGAAAAACGTTACTTTAAGATTTGACTTGAGAAAAGCCTCAAAAAATCAGACGAAACGCAAAAATATTCAACAATACAACAATTCTTGGGAGTTGAGATGACACACTAAATAATGACTTGGGTTGATGAAAGCCTTCGAACAGGGAACAAAAAAGCTCTGAACTCGTTTTTTATACAACTTAGAAACTTCGAACAGATGATATCTTCAGCAGAAAAATTGTCGCTTTCGATAGACATATAATGTTAATATGTGCACGTTTTTTTCCACCCCCATATTGGGGCATTTATGCGAAAATTGGAACTAAAATTGGAATAAAAAGGAAACTATCAATCGGATTTTTTTCGAACTGGTCTATAAACCTTCTCAGTACCAAACTGAACAAACGGTGAAAGTTTCAGCTAAATCTGCCGGGTAGTTGCTGAGATCTTAGGGAACAAATTTACCAAACTCCATTTTTATATATATAGACTAGCTAAATGTGATACGTAAAACAACGGAAACTAGGATGTTGGAAGTATTTTTTAAAAATTTCGTGGTAAGAAAAATATCGAGAAAAAAAGCCAAAAACTAAACGTTTTCGATAAAATATGTTCATATTTCAATAAAATATGGCAAATATACTCCACAAAACTAATCAAACAGAAAAATCTCTCACAACAAAATGTTAACAAACCACTTAAATACTTGGCATAAAATTTTCAGCAAATTTAAATAATAATTCGTTTGCAAGGAGCAGTTTGAATTTCGTAACTTTGTCGAAAGTTAGGTTTTGTGGAAATCAACATTTTCTGTTTTACTATTGCAAATTTCATTATTGAATAAACAATTTAGTTTTTAATACAAATTCACCACAAATAAGGTCTTATGATTCATTTGAAATGGTATTAGTATTAAAAATTTAAATATGTGCTTTTTTTACTCATGCATTTTACATGCATTTTTTAGTAAAAAAAGGGGCGTGGCTCCCACAAAAAGTGTCATAACTTCGCCAGTTTTCCACCGATTCAGTTTTTTTTTAAACGTTCAGCTAAAGGTTTAGTTTTTAGGAATATAATGAATGAAAAAACGTTTGTTTGACCAATTTTTACTCATCTGAAACCCCCTTATCGCCTTAATTGGTTTTTACAACGATAAAAAAAGCGGAAGTAAAATGCGTTATGACAGAGAAAGTAAGTTAAGAAATAGTATTTTTTCTCCATAAATAGAAAGTTTCTTAAATAACCGCCTTATATTTAAAACTAAATTTGATTAATTGATCAAACGATTTCATTCTGCATACGAATTCTGAAAATTTATAAAACATTTTACGATCATGCATAAGAAATGAAGTTTTATTCATCCAAGTGCTTTTGTAGGAAATTTATTCCTTTATTTATTTTCACCAATTCAGATTAACATTTTATGTTATAGTTATTTTCTCCATAATTTAGTTATGCTATTTTTCTTACGTTTATGCACCTGCATTAGGAAATAAGTTGTAATTTAGAAATATCTTTTTTAAAAATTTTGATAGTAGTTGGAAATTTCTATAACCATAACAATTAAGAATGAATTCCATTGTCATTTTCATATATCTATAACAGCGTTCTTTTTACTTCATAGAGATACATTTTCTTTTCAAAACATTTTTTGATAAATGATTTTAAAAAAAAAAAAGAAAAGACTTGGAGCCATAGCAAAGTGATAATTAATATTACGAATAGATGTTTTGCTATACAGAAAACTGGTTTTCTTTAGTTTTGAACGAAGTTGGTGTCATTAATTGTTAACATAAAACCCGCGTTTTTCATCTCTTTTGACTTACAGACAGGTAAAAATTTAAAGGCAAAAAAAGAAAGAAAGAAAAACTTGATCAGATGCCAAAGAACCGTTAGCAGTGTAAGATTTTTTTATTATGATTTACTTATAGTAAAACTTAAATGTAGAAGTAAATAAATATTAAAAATTATTTAACTTAAGCAAATGAACATTTGCAAGAAAATCGCACAAAATTATGGAAAGCGATCACAAAAAATAACGAAAAAATATTTTTTGTTTTTTAATTCATTTATTTGATTTCTTTTTCATTTCTTACTTATTTATTTTTGAAAAAACTAACCTATTTATTTGCTTTTTGATACTGATTTTCTTCCTTTTAACTCGGACAGGTAAGAATCTCCATCCAATTAAAATTTTTCCACTGACAGCTGTCAGTCCGCCGGACCCACGGTTCAGAATCCTTGCCCTAACCAATGTAGATGTACTGAATTTTTGACAATGCTCATGCTGACTGTTACACAAGGATAGATGAATAGCAGGGATGTCGTGCAAGACGATTACTTTTTTCCGTATCACGGAATTTCATTCCATTCGCTGATTATTCTCAACAAATGAGTACTACTTATTTTATTTTTAAGACTTTCGAGCTAAATTTGTCGACTTAAGGAAATTGAATATTTTTGAGAAACATTTACTAAATTTTGAGGAAAACCATTAGTTTTAAATACAAATTTGTTATAAAATAACATAATTTTTTTAAAAAATACCAAGCACTTTTCATAATGCACTCAAAAGGACAAAATAACTTTTCTGGGTCAGAAAGGACAATTTAAGAATTCCTGTAGTTTCCGAAAATTCCAAGAAAATGACACCACAAACGAAGAAAAGTGCGGCTCAAATCATAAAGAGAATTTCTTCTCATTATCTAGCTTTCAATCATAACTTTGAGTGTTCAAACATGCATATTTTTCTTATTGGGGAAGTTTGGTTTGAAATGACTAGAACCGCACTTTTCTTCGTTTGTGGGCTCATTTTTTGGAATTTTCGAAAACTACAGGAATGCTTAAATTGTCCTTTCTGACATAGAAAAGTTATTTTGTCCTTTTGAGTACATTATGAAAAGTGCTTGGTATTTTTAAAAAAAATCTGTTATTTTATTCTTTTTAGTGTAACTGCGTTTCAGAAATAGAATAATTTTACCCTCATGAAACTTCACCTTATTTTTTCATATAAACGCTCGGTACTAAAAGGGAAAAAACCTATATATGTACGTGTTTCAAACTTTAAGCAGTTGGCACTAAAATGTAATCCTTGTTCCTGTCCAGGATTTATGCTTGCTAATTTCATCCTTGCTCCAGAGAAGCCTTGATTCACAATTTTCATTATGATTGTTTTCAACATCACTGTTGCAAGGCAACAAAATTTGTAACAATGGGTTTTATATTTAAACATTTAACGGGGAAATTACATGAAATTTGCTTTTTTTCATCCTAACCGAAATAATAATTTTATTTCAGAATTTTTATTTTTCAGCGTAAAGTTGTACCTTAAGATTAAGCAAATCATTTAGTGAAATCCAGAAGTCACTAAGTGATCTAGCTGCTGAAATATAAGCAAAACCAGGCCTCAGATGCTCCAGATTACTATGTGACAAACAAGCCAAGTATAATAAAAGTGCTTAAAAAAGGAAACAGCTCTGCTGTGAGCATGTCAGAGGCAGTATCTACAACAATGAGTTTCACGGGCGTTTGAAGAAACGCGTTTTTAATTTTCCACAAGCATCATTAAAATATTGAATCTTGAAGTTAGGTCTCCAGTAATAATAATAAAAAAATGTTTTATTTTCAGCAGAAACCAAATAAATCTGTTTTGTGCTAAAGCTAAAGTAAGAAAGATGAAAAAAGTTCGGAAAACAGAAAGACGAAAAATTGGTAGATAGGCCATTTATCTTACCAGCACCGAGTACAATTCTGCCGTGAGCCGGTAAAAAGCAGTAATGAGGTCGTTTCCAAAATTTTAAAAGTATTTTTTTCTGAATGAGTATGCTTATAAAAACATAAAATCTGACCATTTTTAAAATTATTTGACTATGTTTAATATTTTTAAAAAATTACTTTATTTGGTGCGCTTTCATTGTTTACGTTTCTGCCGATGACATCAAATGATGAAATGCCATTCCCTGTTGCCATTCACCGAGCATAATATTTAATTCACATCTTAACTCACGTGTACTAGCAACGATATGGTAGATAGCAAGCATAGAGCGCAATATTTGATTCGCTTGTTGATTATCATAACGTGGAAATGCGGTAGAAATATGCGCCAAAGTGCATCATTTGTGACGTCATAAAGACTACGCCTTGTTTGAAAAATCGGACATTTTAAAAAAATTAATTAAAAAATAATTTGTGAAAATGAAAGTATTTTCTGGGCCCATGTTATTATTATTATTATTATTTTTTTTTTTTTTGCTTATTCTATCAATGTCAGTGACTAAAAGTAGTACAGTAAAACCTGTGAAGTTGGCTAGCTTTGTAAGTTGACCACCTGTCTAAGTTGACCGCTTTTATCAGACACTGAATACGCCATTATCGTATAAATCAACCTCTGTAAGTTGACCACTAAGGTAGCGCACCGCAAGTGGTCAACTTACACAGGTTTCACTGTACTTTTGACTGAAGGAGACAACCCCATTGCAAATTTTTAATTTTTAATTTTTTTGCATTCTTGTCGCCTGTTGTACGTTAGCTCAATAGTACAAACTTGTTTCTTTGTTTTCCGCTGAAAAAAGAGCACGAAAATACATCCGATCCACCATTTCCCGATTGTCAGTATTGACCCAGAAAGCGTTTTTCCAAATCTCTTGAAAACTCATTTCTGTAGATACTGCCGTTCACCTGCCCACGATAGTGTTCATCTTCAGAGCATATTAATTAGTTTACCTCACAACATGTTAGTAAAATTTTAAAAAGTAAGAGCTCAAAAAGTAAGGTTTCAAGTTGGGAGAAGCACTATGTGTTTTGATTTTATTGTAAACTAAATTATTAATATGACGATGTTATAACTTATGGGTTTCAACAACGGTTTTTCTACCATTGTTGAAATCCACGAATACATGGTTACTTCTACACAGTAGTTAAACTACGTTAGACTTGAAAAACAACAAATAACTTACTTTTGACTATCAGTCGGCGCTCCATGGTCCATATTTGTGGGATTGTAATGGCCACCAGTGCTGGCACAACCTAAGGAGGAAAATCCCATATTAATGTAGTTTCAAAACATAACCAAGGAAAATCAAAATTTTGCTTGACCACTGAGAGATGGGGGACGAACTGGAAGCGGAACACTTTAAGTGGAAACGGACCACTTTATGTTGTAATAAGTAGAGATCGGCGAGATCGCACTTGCAGAGAACGAGCAAGCAGTAATGGTTTCACTGGTAGCGCTATCTCGATGATCCTCTATCTATCATAAAATGGAGTGGTCCGTTTCCACTTAAAGTTTATCCGCCTTCTCCCCGAGATCGAGTTATGCTCGCAAGTTAAAATAGTTGTTTTCGTAACGTTCATACGTTCGTATCGCACTGGTGTGAAAGCAGAGGAGCTTTAAGACAAAATTTTTAATCACTCCGTATGCACGAACATCTGCATTTTACTGGGCCAATTATTAGGTAAGAAGATACTTTATTCCATTATTTCGAAACCATTTTTATTTATTTATATTTTTCTGGCAGAGTGGAATGTTGAGGTAGCTGTATCCTTCCTACGCATTTCCCCTGTTTTGAGATTTTTCGGAGCAGAGCAGTTTGAACCTTATAGTTGCTCAGAGTATACCTATTTCTAAAATCTACTTGAACAACTAGAGTATAGAACAGGGGAAACCTAGAAAAATTCCTATAATCTCGATTAGGATTACAAAACGTTTCGCAACAACCTATCCGTTGTAAACTTTCGCAAAGAGCAGAAACTGTACCACTGACACTTAATAGTTAAAAGCAGGATACTTAATTTATTCAAGAAAAAGTGAATTAGAAAATGCACGATTATTTTGAAAATTTACGAGTTGCTAATCAGGGTCACTGTATGAAAACTATTAATACTGACAGTTTTTTTTTTTTTTTTTTTTTTTTTTTTTAAAGAAAAAGAGGGGAAAAAACATCAACAGGATTTCTTTGAACTCGAATAGGCCTTCTTAGTAAAATTTTGTAATTAGCACACTTTGATATTTTTAAACGCTTTTTACTATTATTATTGTTATTTATTTAATTTTTTTTTCCAGCGAGAAAAATCAGTTACTAGTTTTGAAATGCCTCCAAGTAATAATACTGAAAAATCAGTAAATATAGTTCAAAAACCATGCTGGCCAGTAGAGGGGTACTCGACTGGCTCTCAACTTCCTATTTTTGTGTTGGCGTCATTATAAGAAACAGGAGGAGCACAGCATTTTTTCGCAGACATCTTTACAGAAATTATTCAAATTCGCAAACAGTTTAAAATTTTATCTCGATTTAACTTACCGTTCGATAAATCTCCGAATTCGTGAACGTGGAAGCCATGCAATCCAGGTGACAGTCCCGATATCTGTCCAGTAACAGAGACTCCCTCAGATGAACGCTGTAAATAAAAAACGATTTTAGTTAAAAAGTATGTTTTTCCTTTAAATATTAGAAAAAATATGTATTTGAAAAATCAAAAACAGTAGCAGGAACGATGAAGTATACGAAGTAAGCCATTTCAAGAAAATGTTCTTCAGTTAATGGATATAATAGGGGAGGGTGGCCCAAAGCAGGTAGGTTTTCGAAGAACGCTCAAAAACTGTAGTTTTTGGATTTTTTTTCGCAACAATTTCGGTTTTATTTCCTAGCAGGGTTTTTGAAATTCAAAATAAAAAGTGATTTTTGCATCATTTCAAACCCAATATTCATTTATTATCAAACATTACAGACATTTTGAAAACCCGCTTTGCCCTACGAGGGTACCCAAAGCGGGTAAACTTAACTAATTGTGATTCGGTACATTTGCCAATCAAATATGAAGTTATAAATGATTAAAATAGTTGACTAGATACCTGCCATTATGAAAAAATATATATATAAAAAAGTTGTACTTATCCAATTTAAAGTCAGCACATTTGTTTATAAAACATAAAGAACTAACTGATTAAACTAACAGACTAATTAATTGCCATCCTAAAAAATACTTTTCAAATTTATACTTATCCTATTAAAATAGAAAATCTAAGTCAGCACACGAGTCAAGAAATTATAAATAAATATATGATTAAATCCTATACCCGCTTCGCCCGACCCGCTTTGCATGAAGGTACGTTTTTTATTTCAATAATTATAACCTTAAATTTAAAAAAGGAACAAACAAAATGACTATCGTATTTTGTAGGTGGATGGTGTCAGAATAACGTAATATTATGCACAATCAAAAAAATAAATAAATAATAATAATAAAAATAAATAAATAAATAAACCGGTCTTCGACTAATCCCAAGTTACAAAACTTCATTTTTTCAAAAAGAAATGCATCATTTTTTCTTTTATTTTAAGCCTGGTTGCGCCATGCTGCTTCGCTGGGACTCATTAAAACTCGGGGGTGTTCATGTAAACGCGGCATACGTATGCATCGCCGCTTACACATCATGGGGGCTCATACGAAAGCCTACCCGCTTTGGGACACCCTACCTATAACTTTTTAATGTACGTATATTTCTTCTTTTTTTGTGTGGGAAAAAAAATTCCCACATTTTTGGGATTTTAAAATTTAATTCAAACGTCCTTTTACTTTTAAATTTCAATGTCTATTTAATTTCAACAAACTTCGTGTTACCACTGCAACAGCCTTTTTTTTTCTAATGACCAGGGACCGATTACGATATCAGGGGCTCTAGGCCAAACGCCTTTTTGGAGTCCCTTTGAAATAAAACCTCAAAACTTTAGCCATTGACTAAAACAGTTTCAGTCATTTAAGGGTCCGTGGGCCACGGCCTAGTGCATCGATTCAATAATTAGGCCCTGCTTGGGATTACACTGCTCCCACTGAGATCACTGAAAAAAATCCATCTTATGTAACCACGACCTCCACCAGGGCCGGCTCTAGTAGTTCTGCCGCACTAGACGATATTGACAAGCCCCCCCCCCCCCCCCATTGAATGATAAAAATAATAATAACATAAAATAATGCATTAAAAAATAAAAATGATAGTAAAGTGCTTAACATTAAAGTAAGTTTCTAGTTGAACTCCAAACTAGGTTTTGCATATCCAAGCACTGGAACACACTTTAAATTATATTTTTTAACATTAAAGTAGTGCATTGAAGCAGATATTAATATTTTAAAATGACTTTTTTTTATGCAATTTGCCGCCTCCAAAATTAAATTGAATTTCCAGTTAAATTCCGAACTATGTTTTGCACATCCAAGCACTGGTACGATCTAAACTATTATTATTATTATTATTCTATTTTATTTTAATTATTATTATTTTTTTTTTTTTGCATTGAAGCAGTGAATCATATGGCGTTGAAACAGATATTCATACAAAAAATGTTTTAATTTCGAAATGTGCCGCCTCTAAAATCTGCCGCCTAGGTTGCCTACCACAGGAGCCAGACCGGGCCTGCTGTGCAACAAGTAAAAACATGATATTCTAACGAGACAACAAAAACAAACAATCATTTGTTTTCTCTTGAAATTGAGAATTTCCATCAAAACCCAAAGATTCACTCACTTTGCGCACGACCCCAATCCTATTTCTAGGTTATTGATGCGTCCGAAAGCGAAAGTAGCGAGAACCTGTTGGTTATGAAAGCTTCTCGTTATTTATGTGTGTCAGCCGAGCAGGATGGAATCAAGGCAGAAGGTAGCGAACGAAACTACAGTTGTTTTCGAAGAACTTGTCTACCTAATGATCTTAAGGACACCCCGTGAGAGCTGTATAATAACTTCTTCAACATTTCAAGGGCGAAAGATGGATTTCAGTTTCCGCTGTGCTGTGGTTAAGTTGAAAGGATTTTTTTTTTTTTTTTTTTGAAAATGCAGATGAAGTGGCAACAAAGCCCTTTCTTGTAATTTCAATCAGTCATCTAAATAGCTTGTTTCTTTAGTTTTTTAAGTTTAAACTCATATTTTAAATGTACATAAAGTCGTACCCAAATTAAACATGGGGTTCCCAGATAGGAAATCACTCTGACCACCCCGAAATTTCCTAATTCTGCAAATTTTGTTTGACGATTCGGCAAATTTATCATATTCAACAAAACTTGGAGTTTCATGCTGCTATATTACCATCATCATCATAAGTCGAAATTTGGAGTTCTATTCCGCTATATCATCATCATTCGACGAAATTTGGAGTTCCATTCGGCAAATTTTGGAGTTCCATTCGATAGATTGAGAATTTCAATCTTCTCAAAAATTTCAGTTCGGGGCACCACTGTCTACATCACTCACCGGCGCCACTAGTGGCACACGGGGGCGTATGCAAGGGGGTGAGGGATTTGAGAATATATACCCCTCTAAAATACAGATTTTGTTTCATTTTTGAGCACAGAAAAGGAACTAAACAAATCCTCCTCCCACATTTTTTTGTGAGTGCGCCCAAAGTGACTCATTTCGAAATTGTGAAAAAAAAGGGGGGGGGGATTGTTCTCTTTTTTTAAACAATATTGCACAAAAGTAGCTCACATAACTGGTGCCTATTAGTGTATAAACGATTTTTTTGGTTGTGGCATATTAATAAACTTTCAATATTAAGAAAACATTTCGTACTTTAAATGTACACTATTAATTTAGACACAAACCTGTAAACATTTAACATTATAATTTTTTTCCTGCATTTTAGTATACGAGGGAAAACCAGTTAACAGTATTGTTACTTAACATCTTTATTTATTTATTTAATTATTTATTTTTCAGAATTTTTTTTTTTCTTTTTGAGGAGCGCAACTATTGCAATTAGCGAAAGATGTGTAAAAGATATCAAGGCTTCCCTTATGTTTAAAAACGAATTCATAGTTGATGAACGGCTAGTATATATTAAAAGCGACACCATATCCCAGTTGTTATTTCTTTCATTGCGTTGGATGCTGCGTTTGGTGTTCATTTCTTCATTTATTTCCCAATTTCTAAAAATTAACTTGCATTTAAAATAGATTTGATCACACACGCAACTGATAAATGTCTGCAAATAAACATTTTTAGCACGAATTGAGAACATTATCTTTTATTTGAAAACGAATTGTTGCTACCTGCTCCAACTAACTGTTTAAAATTAATTGTTGCACCCTGCTCTAACTAATTGTTAGAAACTAAATGTTGCTCCAACAATGCCTAATTGTTTTATTTTGCGTGGCACTGCCTCTTCTGTTTAACAACCCGTGAAAAGTTCATTGCGTTTCAAGAAAATGCTTTCATTTTCAAACCTTTTTTTCTATTTGTTTCAGTTTTTTTTTTTTTTTTTTGACGTAGCGTTGGAGTTATGTAACGACAAATGACAGCTGATTAATGTAACAATGGATTACAAACTACTCAAGCGCCGTTTTCAGGTGTGCTCCTAAAAATTTGTCATTACATTTTTTTTTTTTTTTGTAATACAGTTGACATTGAAGGGTTTCAAAAATCATCTTCAGATTAATCAAACGTTATTAAAAACAAAAATTTATTTAAAAAAAAATCCTTTATAAAATCAATCCAACTAGGCGTGAAAATCTGTTTTGAAATATCCTTTCACGAATGAATGCATTTGAGATTGTGACAAGAATCAGATTCCGAAATAAAAGAAAATGGTTAGTCAGGCATTATCTAACAAAAGTTATGTAATTTTAAGAGAATGTTTTTTCTTTCGCTTTATTTGCAAGTGATTTGTTAAATTTCTTAATAAAACAAGGTCAACAATAACAGAATTACTATTTGCTTTAAAATGTCACAAGATTTAATGCATTTCTGACTTGGAAGATCTTAACGTAGATAGAATAGTTGAAATGAATGCAGCTGCAGCTAACATTATGTATTTTAACGTTATGTACGTTATAGTATATGTATTTTTTAAATGGAAAATTTATTGTACTAACAAAAGAAACAGATTTTCTTTTTGACTTACAAAAATGGCATTCAAATAGATATTAAATGTAACATAATGTTTAAAAATTTAGGAGAACTAAAATAGAAATCCCAAAGGCTCAAAGGAATCTTTCTTTTTCAGTTTAAGTTAGAAGGTTTTGACCCTTTTTCAAAAAATGCGGTTCTCTAAAATTCTTATGTTTTGATTTAATTGAAAGCATGTGAAGACAAGATAATTCCATTTTCTGAAGTTGCACACTTATAACAATTATTCAGAAATGTTGAAATTCAGCTTGTATGGTTAAAAACTGTTACCACTGTAGGGTGTCATTTTCTTTTAAAATTTGAAAACCCACTTAGACCAATGTGTCTTTATTTTATTTTTATTTCAACTGCATCAGTTTATTCACTTAGATGCATTTTTTACCCATCATTTTCATGAATATGTACACAATTTCACAACGATTGTTTAAATTAAAGGTTGAATCAGATAAACTTCCACGTATGGGGAAGAGTCTGAATTTGCTATATGCTGCGGAAAGAGAAAAAACTTCATGCTGTTTGATGAATATGATACGAGTATTATTGAGGATCATAAATCAAAACAATTTGTCGAAAGAGGAAAGATTAAGCATATCTTGGTTCCAGAAATCTCGTTTCGGGTCCTGTTACTGCATTGTTTATTTGTTTATTTATTCTTAAGTCTCAAAACTTGTTGCAGAAAGCTTATGTTTTCACAGATTTCAGACTAGATACACTGGACCAGTGGTCTCGGCGTTTTCGTCACACAGGTTTCAAACACATGACAATTATTTATCAAGGGGGTCAAAGGGTTTAACAAGAAAATAAAAAAGATGAAAATCAGGACTGCGGAGTAAGGGGAGAAATGACAGATTCCGCCTCCTGGGATTTTAAAAAGCCCCAGAACTGCAACTATTTTATACCAAAATCAGTTTGACAATTTCAGCTCCAAAGCCTTGGCGGAGCTGTGGACTCGGAAAGAAAATGACAGACTACGACTCTTAAAATTTTAAAGCTTTCCATTCCGACTCCATTGTCTCAAAAATCAGTCCGACTCCAACTCTTCTGCCCTGATAGAAAGTTATTGTAATTATTATTATTATTTTGGTTAATAATTCTCGGACTGCTAACTATTCTCACTTGACCGCAATTGACGTTCCTTTGATTTTTGGATCTAGACCTCCACAAGCACCACTGTTCACTGGCCTCTGCCGAGACCTTTTCCTGGGCGGTAGTGTCCACTGTCCATGCTCAGCACACACACATGCCACCGCCCAGGGGGAGGGATAAAGTCGCAAAAGTTTGTTGTGTGTTGTGTATGTTTTTTTTTTTTTTTCTTTTTTTCTTATGAGGATTGTGTCAGTCAAGAGGGTCATAAGAAGCAGTGAGAAGAAAAGGGACGCAAGTGGACATTTTCAAGTTTTGAGTGAAACGTATTTAAAAGTAACTTCTTAGAAAGGCTTTCACTGAAATTTTTTTCGAAATCATGCTGTACAACAGAATCTGCCAGGACTACTAGTACTATCTCTTGCCCTAAGACAGAGGTTCCCCTTCCATTTGTACTGGTTATCTCTAGATTTTTAATTTCGCCACTTACATCTCTTTGCTTCTCAATGTCTCATACATAAATAAAGTCGATTCCGAGAGTCAGGAGCCATTTGTCAAAACAAGAAACCCAACGAGAAGGGTCCTATCCAAACTTGTGATAGCGGAAACATAATTTGAATTTAAAGTGTCAAATTTCAAACTATTATTTTCTTAATTTTATTAATTAAATAATTTATTTTTAGATAATGAGGCTGAACAATTGATCCTTTTCAATACCTAACGGCGCAGTATGGCCTATCAAAGCTCTTGCGCCATAAAACTCAATAAAACCAACCAACTAAACTATAATTTCTTCCGAAAGTGAAAAAAGAAAAAAAAAGAGAGAGAGGTTTTTTTTCAAGTGCACTAGTGAAAAAATAAGTTTATATCGCGGCGTGGCAAATTTCTTGACAGAGATCCATTCACGAGTGCTCGGCGCGTCGCTTGCAGTCCGTGGGAGGTAGATTTAGTACCGCTGCAATAGACTATAAAAATGTTTATGACCTTTGAGTAATTAGGAAATCCACAGCATTTCCCTTTTTATGTTTAATTTATTTAATTATGTGTGAATCTTTCTTATGTGTTTCATGATCAGCTTACATCTTTTCAAAGCAATACACTGCCGTGTTCCAAGAGTTTTTCATTTCCTGCTGAAACAGATGAATAAATAAATTGATGATCGTTGGTAATTTATACACTGCAGCATACTCAGTCTTATTTCTTACGATATGGTTTTCTGTATAGGACTGTAGGACACCTTGTAGAGAAACTAACACTCCTGGAGAACATCTCAGGATGTCTACTCGCCTTCAAGCATTGGATTTAAAATAAAAGAAAAAAGAAAAAATTTGTTTTTGAATTTTGACATCTGGAATTCAAATTATGTTTTTCGCAATCTCGTGTGTGTATGTGCATGTAGGTGTGTATGTTTGTGTTTGCGTGCAGGTATGAGTGTGCGGTGGTATGTGTGTGTAGGGTGTAGGTGTGAGTGGGTAAGAATGTATGTATGTGTAGGTGTGTGTATGTGTGGGTAGGTGTGTATGTATGTGTGTGTAGATGTGTGTATGTATGTGTGTGTGTGTGTGTAGGATATGGAATGCAAACTGGAGACGGTTTTCGCTAGAGGAGCAGCATCGGGAGGGACCGGTCGACGGTGGTGCTGGCAGAGGGAGGCGGCGGGAAAATAAAATCATAGGAACATCAAAACAGTCAAATGAGAACAATAAGCAATCGTGATTGCTCAAAAAAAGAAAAATCCCAGGTAGTTTGATGAAAGTTTAATTAGAAAGCGATAATCAGTATACTTTCTCAATTGCCAAAGCAATAACCAGCAGGTATTTCAAGCATAGATATAGCATTAAATGGATACACAAACGAGAAACCGGTTTCATGGGCAACCCAGCCCTTCTATTGGACGGGCAAGCGCCCGAAAAAAGCATGCGCTCAAAAGCGGCTTGACTATTACAAACAACTTTTGCCGTAGCCTGTTCGGATGGAGGCATGATTTTGCCCGTTTCCTTCAAGTTTCACGCATTCAGTGGCGGCCAGTGGCTTTCGCTGCAGAGCTGAGCATCTAATTACAGTACATGTATGATTTTAACCTGACAAGCACGAGTTCGGGCACTCTTCTGTAACAACAACTTGATTTCATATCACTTTTATATATCGCTTTGTATTTTTCATAGAAAGCATTGAGCCAGTGCAGTATTTACTTTAAAGTTCACTCTTTCCACTAATTATTTTATAGATGGATTCAACTTTTCTCTCATTTAGAAATTACAGTCAATGTAAAGAAATTGTGAGTTACATACAAACTGATAATTTTCATAATTATCTAATTCTAACATGTTTACTAGTCATTATTTATAATACATACTAATGAATAGTGAATATTAATACTCGCAGTTTCTACTTTTTATTCCATGCATTAACCGTTTTGTTACTTTGACCGTAACCCATCACAATCTGGTGCACGAAATTGTAATTCATACATAACATTACTGAGCCATAAAGAGAACATGCAAAAGTAAAATGAAGGAAGGGGGGTGTCCAGTTGCTCTATAAAACCTTAAGAACCGAAAGGGCAGGGATAATTAATTTTTGCTTATAACTCTGTGCCAGGACTTCGTTAGATAAAACAAAGGGTGAAAATATTTTTGTTAATGTTGGCCACATTACGATAGTTAAAATATTGCAGCAACTTAAAATGATACATACAATGTAATAAAAAATATCATGAAAACTAATTTTCATCTATGCATGGCGATGATCTTTAAAAACAGTTAGTTCTAAAATATTTAAAGATCAGTACATGTTTTGGTAAAAGAATTCCAGCTTAGTGAATAGCTAAAAGTTGTTCTTAACCGCGATCTTTCCTCCTTAATCTTTTAAGGACCATATGCTTTGTGGTCGAGAGCGGATATTTTTTACACATCTACTATATCTCGTGTTTATCTTACTTCGTATGCATCTCATTTGAACTTTTCTAGAACGCCATTGAATTGGTGATCGAACAAGGTATCAAAAGATTCGAAATTTTACGAGGATCATGTTTCGTCAGATTTTATCTTTGTATGACTTTATAGAGCGGAGATATTAATTTAAAACGTCGAATCTAGGCCGCTTTTCTCCCTTCTCAGAGACTGGAACGTTGCGGCATACGCTAGCATGTTGCCAATAGTTATTTCCTCTGCTTCGAACGAAAGTGGATTGAATACGCGCTTGCTAATAATGTCTGGGTAAAGCGTAACTGGATTTCGTAAGGCGCGTTTTTTGATGCTATAATTTTTTTCATCTTATCGTTTTATATTTAAATATCGATTAATATGTATCGATATATTTATCGATTAATATATTTAATATATATAATATATTTGCCAATTTCGGGAGAACGGGTGTACAACAGCCCTTCGTAAGTGGGTGGGACGAGCCGCCTTTGGCGACGAGAACAAGGGTGTCAGAGAAGACGGCTAATTTAATCGCCTTGGAGATAAGTAAAACTATTAAATGGTGACGTAAATGTATGTCAAGTTCAGTGAAAATTGGTTCATTAGATTTTGTGCCAAGTAATGGGACTAATGCGTGTATATGGCTCATTAGAGCTGCAAAACGACAGCAATTTTCCGAAATTTAATTTATTAGTCAAGTCCAAAATATTTGGATAACTACCGACATTAAATACATTTAGACTTAGGTAAAAAGTAATCCTCAACAAAAGTGGAAGCATGATTGTAGATGTATTTCATCTTAGAGGACGCATATATTTAGAGTTCGACAAAGCAAGGGGGAAAAAATACCTTGTGGACTAGTTCTTTCCAAATCTATGATAGACTGAATTTTCCTACAAACTTTATGAAATAATTCATTTGGAGTCGAAAATGTTTCTCTCTCATGTAAGATTTCAATTTTTATTAGACCCTTTGTGTGTCCTACTGTTCTTAAAGTGGTAAGAATTATAGGCATGGAAATCTGACATCACAATTCTGTGATGTTTTCTTCAAATATTTTAAAATATTTAAAATTACCATAGTGTGAATTTCTTTCCTTCTTGCTCTTTTTCCTGTTTTTGTAACATTGTTGCCAGAGGCGCTCCGAGCATAAATTTTTGGGAGGGTGGAAATACTCAATTTGCCGAATGGAACTCGAAAATTTAACGAATGATGATAATTTTGCCGAATATCGCTCCAAATTTCGCCGGATGACGATAATTTGGCCGAATGCAACTCCAAACTTCACCGGAGGACGATAATTTTGCCGGATGGACCTTCAAATTTCGCCGAATGATGTTAATTTTGTCGAATAGAACTCTAAATTTTTCAGAATAATGATAATTTTTCGAATCGTCAGACAAAACTTGCCGAATGAGGAATTTTTTGGAAGGTCACAGTGACCTCCCATCGGGGTGCCCCTGATTGTTGCAAAAAAGAGAGAGCAAAGGAGAGAGGAGACGACAAAACACGGCATAATTTTCGTTTGAAAGGGAAACGAAACGCTTCAGTCGTAATTTGTTTACGTAATAATTTACTAGCTTTGTCATAACGCGTCATAAGCTCTACACATTGCATATTTATTACGTACCTGAGTCCTAAACTGAATTACGCCAGAAACGGTCCCATTGTTTATGGAACAAATTGCCTTGCGGATGTCACAACCTCCATTGGGGCGTGTCGATACCATGGGCAACGCAGCATTTGCAATATCCCAGCCGGCAAGACCGATCAAAAGATACGGAACGAGCTTCTCAAGTCCAGTGTTAGAGGCCATCTTGAAAATGATTAGCGACCTCACGATGATTCTCGCCTTTATAGCCGAGCTGAGGCTGGGGACGGGTTGATAAAATAATCACGTTCATTCATTTATTTATTTTTTGAAATTCACTTTCCGTCACGTATTTTTTTCTTTCAAAGCACGTGGTGGCTGGACTCTAAAGCTGGACTTGCTGATATGGTAGCAGTGTTTGTTCAGGATGGCGGAAGTGCCGCCAAAACTCAAATCAGGATTCTTTTTTCTCGTATTGATGAAATCATTATGAACGTCCTTTTGTTTCCAAAACAGGATTTTCAAGGGCGTTTTTTTTTTCTTCTTTTTCTTTTTTCCTTAGTGTTAGGATAAAAGTCACGGTAAAGTCATTAAGGTGGAAGAAAACGTTTTTAAGCGAAGAAGAAAAGTTCAGTCTCCGAATAATACTTTCAGAAACTTTCACCAACCCATATTATCATAACTAGTTTCAGAATCTGTTGAAGTGGACATGCATATCTTGTTGGGAATAAAGGAACAAATACAGATCGATAGGTTATGTAGTATAGGATAGTTCATATAAACAGTTTCACACTTTTTTTCAACATATTTGACCCCTCCCCCCCCCCCCCCCCCCCCCCCCCCCTTGGCTACAAAGTGTCCCAATTCACCTTTTTCTCCCTTTCTTTCCCTTTTTACATGCTACGCTTTATAACACAAACATAGATACGAAAATTTATTTCAATCTAAATGTGTGATGTAACACTTTGTTTTCCCTCCTTCTCTCTTGTCACAATTTCACGACCTCCACCCCCTTCTCCTTTCTAAACGTGACATCATTTTGTGAACGACCCTTATTCAAAATGGTGCTTCACCCTGTATTATGAACGAAACAAGTTGGTGGAATGTGCTACAAATGTTTCAAGATGCAAGAATAATAGTTGTTGTTCTTATCCTCATATATGTAATAGCCGATAATCGAGTAATGCTCTTGACCTCATCAACAATGAAACTCGCTACACGCCATGATAATTAGATAACATGTTTCGGTAATGTTTAAAATGCAGGGAAAGGCTTTATTGTAACAAGGCTGAACTGGATCCAGTTACTAAACTGTTTTACTGGTGAGACTGTCATTTCAGGGCACTTAAGAAGCGAAAAAGTGGTCAACAATGAACGTTATCTACTGAAGCTTAGGGCTAATCCACTGGAGTTAGGGTTTAAAATATCAACTATCAAAATGTCACCAAACAGGCAAGTTCTTCGTTCAAATGTGGAATCAATTTTCATCTTGACGGGCGATTTTCTAGTTGTTATATAATTTCAAAATATCAATTTAAATCATATCTGGATTTTTAATTTACAACTTTTCTTAGAGTTTTTACAAGAGATTTGTCTTCTTTTAAACATTTAGATTATAACATTTGAAGACTTAGAGCAAAATGTTTGCTAATTGAGTCTTCAAACTACCTATAAACCTTTTATATTTGTCACCGAAATATGATTAGCTTTTTACACTATATCTAATTTTGGTGCTGCCGTATTATCACAAATAGGGCAAAGATTATCTCCTAAAGGATCGAACTCGGATGACTACCGCCAAATGTAGAAATTTAAAATTTTTATATTTCCATATTGTTAGTATAATAACAAGGTTTAGAGTGTCAAATTTTGTTGTGATGATTCGGTACTGTTACTATCGGTCATTTTCCTACAGTTGTTGTTTAAATTGAAATTTTAAATTTTAGGATACTTTTTTACAATCACATGTATGATTGTAAAAAAGTATCATATATGAGATCTTTGGTCTTTAGCGAAAGATTTTTTTTTTTTTTTTGAAGCAACCTAATGGGTGGTTTGAACCCACACATAAAAGCTGTCCAGGAGGGACTTTCACTCACTTTTTTTTTTTCGAAACTTTTTGGAAAACGTCAACTTTTAAGGAACCTTAACATCCATGTTCTAATATTTTTCACGACAGTTTGTTTCGTGATTTAAAATGAATGATAAGGGAGCGAAATATTATCATTTTTTAATCATATATTTAATAAAGCGAACATAAAATATTTCATTACGTTAAATGATTTGATATAACCATGAATATAAATATACGATAATTTTTCCACCGTAATTATTCCCACTGAATTTTGGTGAATTTGCGTCTTTACAACTTTTGAAATGTAAAAAATTGCTATCGAAGACCTTTTTCTCTTGAAATTAGTTACCAACAAACTAAAATGCTTACTTTACTTTGGGACCGACTAGAATGACATGACAAATTTGACGTTTACGGTCCAAGATTGCCATATCAAAGATATTCACATGTTTTGAAGTCACTAAGAACCTCTTCATCTGTGCTGCAAGAGTTTAGAGTTTTCCGAGGAAAATAGATTTTTTTCCCTTTATGTCTTCCTCTCCTTCTTGCACTGGAAACTCTTTTCCCTGTATCTCCAAACCACCATCATTATACAGTTTTCATTGCAGATGGGGGGCGGGGCAGTAATAATAAAAAAATATGGGGGGAGGGGAATGTTCGTTTGGTCAAGGTATTTCCCAACAATATTGAGCAAATTGTGGGGAATGGGAGTTCTCATGGCTTGATCACAGGCAGGGTATTTTTACTGGAAGAACTTTTTATAGTTTGTCGTTTCATTTCTGCCTGATAATTTCACCACAGGTGGCAATCAACTGTCATGCCCATACTAATTGACGAATGCTTTTTTTTCCCTCCACAGAAAAATTATTTTTACGTACTTTTATTTATTATTACTGTTTCTTACAGTACACTCAGTAATATTTTCCAGTATCGCATGTTCGGAGAATAATAACTGAGAAATGCTATTTTAATATCTATGAGTTAGCTCCCAGTTTTAAGAGACAACAAATTATTTTCAATGCTTAATAACAAAAAAAAATTCAAGAGCAATATTAAAAAATAATTTAGTAATGATTAACAAATTCCATCAAAAACAAAAATGTTTAGAGCAATCCTTACCTTTTGTTGAAGAAAAATAATCCCTTGCACATCTCCATTGATTATACACGTCGCATTTCTTGCTCTGTTTCGTCCACTTCGCATTCTTCCCGGCATTTGACATTTTACGCAGCAGACGAAAATAAAAACAAAGCAGACGATTGAAATAACACGGAAAGCCATTTTCCCTCGAGTTTGAAGGAGCGTTGAAAGATATGACAACAAACTCCTACTCCGAGTAATGCTTACCTTTTATCTTCATCAACAGCCAATGATAAGCAAGAGTGACGTCACAACTGCGTTCCCGGGAAATGAGAAGGAAATTTTTCCTTTTAGAATAAAATGGGTTGCTTGGCTGTTAAACAGCCATTTCCGAACCGCTATTGTCTCAGTTATTGATAAACATTTGAAATCAAAACACTGAGTACTTTGTGCTAATTGAAAGCTAGAATATCATTCCTCTAATACACGAAACCAGGGATGGTGTGAAGGATGAGCCCGCGGCACGCATGGGAGGTCATGGGAGGTCACTGAGACCTTCCAAAAATGTCCTTGTTCGGCAAATTTGTCATCATTCGGAAAATTTTGTCTGCCGATTCGACAAAATTATCATCATTCGGCAAAATTTCGAGTTCCATGCGGCAAAATTATCATCATTCGGTAAAGTTGTCATCATTCGGCAAATTTTGTCGGATAATTCCACAAAATTATCATCATTCAACGAACTTTGGAGTTCCATTCTGTTGATGGAGAGTTTCTTCCCTCCCCAAAAATTTAACTTCGGGACACTCCTGCCTGCGTGCTACAACGTGGCGCGTTTTAAAGTAGTGGCAGGCGAAGATTTACTGAAAATGTTTAAAAATTCGGGGAGGGGGGGGGGGAAGGAGAAGAAAAATTTATAAACTCTTTTTTTTTTCTGAGACCAAAATGCGTTACGAGCACAAATTCTATTGCTTCGAACTAATTCACTTCCCTGTTTCCCCTCCTCAAACGATCATAAAAGGCTCAATCACTTTGATTTTACCTGTTGATATTTTGCCTAACTGCGAGCAAGCAATATTCTTAATTGTTTATGGTCCACATTCTGAGGTTTTTACAGCATCAAAAAATTATTTATTGTCCCGATCGATTTAATTTTCGGCACTAAATACGCACTTATTATTATTATTATTTCTTTTCATTATTTCTTTTTCTGCAGACAGACGGTAGATTAGGCAATTTTATTTGGAAGTTTAATGGAGACTTTTAATGTTAATCTTATTATTATTGGGATTTCAACAAAAATCTGGAATACCGCCAAGAAAGTAGATCCCGTTAATTGTTATGTAAGCCGTAACATCGTCGCCTCAGAGCAACAGTAGGATATCTTACTGTTATTCCTGGGATTAGATGTCTTACTGTTGCTCTGAGACGACGATATGTAAATTTGAAATGACCAGAAAAAGAGCATGGCGGTTCAGTTATAGCGGAAAAATTGAAAGTGGTCCTATCTTGTTTTTCCCCCATATATAGTAGCACTCTCCCCAAATAGGTTGGCCACTCCAACCCTAAACGATAAAAAAAAAAAAAAAAAAATTGTAATAACCGTGCTGAAAAATTGGCTGTTGATAGTATTTAAAAATTGCTATTCTTTTAAAACTTGAATTTCATCTTACAACTGAAAAACTTTCTCAAATCACCGGAAGGAACTCAAAATTTTGCCGAGTGATAAAATGCGAGTATTAGTCCCTATTATTTAACAATTTCATTTTTCTGAAGGTAAATATTTAAATTGAAAAGAGTTTTTTTTTTTTTTTTTTTGATGATAAAAGAGTCAAAGAACCTTGATAAGAACCTTGCATAAACGACAGACATTAATAATTATTTAAAAAAAAAAAAAATTCAAGAAGGAAAGAAAAGCTTCAACAGAATTTAAATATACTAAGAATAAAAATTAACATTTTTTAAAGAAATCTCAAGCAAAGCAGAAGTAAATAATTATCTTTATATTAAAAAATAGCTGATTTCTGACAGTTATTTTCAGTTTATTTTGTAGTTAAATGGTTTATTTTGTAAGTATATGTATTTTATATCTTTTTTTCAAGTTATGTTACATTAATTTTATTATTATTTATTTCTCATCCGCAATTATTTGTCATTTTGTTAGTTTCTTCACCCTCTCTTTTAAATTTTCGCTAATTATCGCTATTAAGTTGCTCAAGTTATTCCACTATTTTTAAATACACCTAAAAATAAATTGCACCATGTACCCTTGTGTTATAGCGACCTCTCATTACACCGACTGAATTTGTTTGGACAAAAAGTGTCACTATAACATACTTCGACTGTATTTATTCTTTTTAAAATAAATAATTACTTAACATTCCTTCCCAAACTTTTATTGCCAAGTGCCAACCAAAGTATTTTAAAAAACGGAATGCATGTCATTGAGCTATTAATTTCTTGATTGGCGATCGGTTTTTGAAAACTTCAAATTTAAGCACACGGCATACTCAAATAACAACAATTAAAATTGTTGTAATTGCAGTTGGCGTCTGATTGCAACACAACTTTCGGCCAGACAAGGAAACATGGTTTATACAACAATCGTAAATGTTTGATAGACACAACATTCTCTCCCAGAAAATCAGTTTTGAAATGTATTCCTCATTTGTGTGAGTGAACCGATTTGAACTAGGATTATATTTAACTATCTACTCTGTAACCCGGTAGTATTCATTAAATATTCAAACGCGAAAGGTTCTTTATCTGTTGGGGAAAAACAGTCTTGAAATGGGGATATTATATAATTGGAAAATGGAAAATAAGCATAACTGCTTAGTGCTTAGAGAAAAAAAGGCAAAGCTTGTTAGTTATGTTACTACTTCATGTTTACTTAAAGCAGTGGTTCCCAACCTTTTTCACGTCGCGACCCCCTTTTCACCAACTAAAGAACCGCGGGTTCTTTAGTCAATTGTCATAGATTTCAAATGTTTATCAATAACTGAGAGTGTCCCCCGTATATATATATATATTATATATATATATATATATATATATATATATATATATATATTCATGAATAAGCAATCTAAATAAAATTGAAAATGCAATAAGCAAGAACGTAACAAGAAGTTCTGTCCAGAACTAAACGAGCCTACTTTCCCATATACCCATACTACTTTCTACTACCTGATCAATATTCTCAAAAATAGCTAAAATCGCAAATTGTTTCAAACATATTTTTTTAATATCATAAGCTGATTTCTAGGAATAAAATATTCCTCACTCATCTTTAAAAAAAAAAAAAAAAAAAAAAAAAAAAAAGCACCTTTCAAACAAAGCAGCTAATACACTTTTTTCCATTAAAAAAATTCTTTAACAGTTTTAAAAACGAAAAAATAATAATTAAAATTAATAAGCTTAGAGCCATTCCATTTCAGATCAGGCAGGGTCTGTCACATGACCATCACCGATTTTTTTGAAAAAATTACAGTAGTTACAACTAAGGGACATATGAAATATCCCAAAAGGATTTTGCAAGAAAAATTTTTTTTCTTCAGTTACAGCCTATTAAAATTCTGCACAAAATCCGCCATTTTGGAAAAAACCGGCAAAACACTCCATTTGATATTGACACTATTTCAAAAGTATTTAACCTATTCGAATAATTCTTTTTTCTAAAAATAAATAAGGACCCATATATCCTCTAGACATCATTTTTGAAAGTTTAGTTAGATTTTTTGATAAAGAAAAAAATTCATTTTTGCCGCGAAAAAACTGCATTTTTACCGAATTCATGATTTTTTTTCTCCATGAAAAAAAAGTTTTTTTTACTAAACGGAGATGGCAGTCTGATGCCCTTATATGATAGTTTCATAATATATTTTATTAGAATCCTTGGATGCATACAGCCTCGGAAATAAAATTTAAAATTTTGAAAATTTTCAAAAATTAGCGATTTTTAAAGTGATTTTACTCAAAAAACCCATTTTTTAAAAATCTAAAAATTGGCTCATTTGAACCCCATATAATGCTTAACAAGTGGATAGACACCGCATCCAGTATTTTTTCCCATAAAATGTTTTATGATTTTTTGAAAGTGACCTTATCGCCCATGGCATGCATGTAAAATAAAAATTTCCAATAATTTCAGTCACTGAAAATCTGATCATGTTAATGGATTGATGCCTAATAGCTACAATGATGGTGCACTTTATCAGCAACAAATAAAATTTTACTGACTTTTAATAATATAGCAATATCAAGCCGCTTTTGATGACCCAGTCAATTCGTCTTTTTGTAAGACTCTGTGTGTAGCCTTTAGATAGAAGAGCCTTTGGTGAATATATTAATGACTAATTCAGTGGCTCCCAAAAGCGTTCGTACACCTTGAAATTTTGTAGTAAAACCAAAATAACGCAAAACTGAATTCGAATATGAAGTCCAATTTTTTTTCACATCATTCCTATGCCATTCTGAATAAAAGCCAGCAGTTTTTTTTCAAAATATCTGATGACCCAGTCAATTCGCCTTTTTTTATTTCGTTATATAAATATATTTTTCTGCTGATCAGCGCCTAATTGTTATGGGAGCTGAGCTCCCATACTTCCTTATTTGTTTTACTCGAATTTTTGTATTTTTGACCGAATTCAGGCCACTTAAGCATTAAAACAAGTTCTGAAGACTATAGGGATCCTGCACTTCTTTTGTTAGAAATTGGATCCCTGGCTGTAATAGTCACCTTTAGTGAGATCTGTTTGGTTACCTCAACTTACAACCATGTTCAATTGATTACTTCTCTCATAAAACAGGTGGGCTTTTTAAATTCTTAAACTACAAGTGAGTTTTACGGTTTGAATTTAGTATAAATATTCTTACGTATAAAAGTAATCATAAGAGGTACGATCCAAAAATTATGTGACAACATTCGCCAATGACAACCAAAGCACGAAATTAAAATTAATCGTTTTAAATGCATTGTATTGTTCTTCCCTTTGATGATTTCCCCTGTCGTGTAATTGAGTTGAAGAGAATGACTATTGAAAGAGAAAAAATATGATTTGTTGCTGCATATGAAAGTAACGGTGAATGCATAGCTTTGGAGACGAAATCAACTAATATTTATTAAAAAAAAAGGAAAGATTTTAACTGTTACTGATAAAGTACATCATTATCATAGCTAGTCATTAATATAATCACCAAAGGCTCTTCTACCTATAAACTACGCACAGAGTCTTACAAAAAGACGAATTGACTGGATCATCCAAAGCAGTTTGTTACTGATATATTATTAAAAGTCAGTAAGATTTTAGTTATTCCTGATAAAGTGCACCGTTTTTGTAGCTATTAGGTATTAATATAATCAGATTTTCAGTGACTGAAATTATTAGACATTTTTATTTTACATGCATGCCATGGACGATAAGGTCACTTTCAAAAAATCATAAAACATTTTATAGGAAAAAATACCGGATGCGGTGTCTATCCACTAGTTAAGCATTATATGGGGTACAAATGAGCCAATTTTTAGATTTTTAAAAAATGGGTTTTTTGAGTAAAATCACTTCGAAAATCGCTAATTTTTGAAAATTTTCAAAATTTCAAATTTTATTCACGAAGCTGTATGCACTCAATGATTCTAATAAAATATGTTATGAAACTATCATATAAGGGCTTTAGAATGCCATCTCCGTTTAGTAAAAAAAACTTTTTTTTCATGGAGAAAAAAAATCATAAAATTGGTAAAAATGCAGTTTTTTGGCGGCAAAAATGAATTTTTTTCTTTATCAAAAAACCTAACTAAACTTTCAAAAACGATGTCTAGAGGATATATGTGTCCTTATTTATTTTTAGAAAAAAGAATTATTCGAATAGGTTAAATACTTTTGAAATAGTGTCCATTTCAAATGGAGTGTTTTGCCGGTTTTTTCCAAAATGGCGGATTTTGTGCAGAATTTTAATAGGCTGTAACTGAAGAAAAAAAAATTTTCTTACAAAATCCTTTTGGGATAGTTCATATGTACTTTAGTTGTAACTACTGTATTTTTTTCAAAAAAATCGGTGATGGTCATATGACACTTTTCATACCTGCCTGCCTGATTTGAAATGGAATGACTCCTTATTGAAATAAATACATCATATTAAAAAATCGTTTCTTTTTCCCCTGTTGCCAAAAATAATTTTTTTAATCAATTAATGCAATTACCAAAATAAATAAAAACAATAAAATGTCAACTTAAAAAAATAATTTTCATTGTCAAAAAAAAAAATCGTCTGCGTATATCTTTATGTAGAAACATGAATGACTTCGAGTTTATTCGCCGAAAACTGAATGCCTAAATTAAAACTTTAGCGTGAAAATAAAAACAAGTCACATCAACAATAATTAGTTCACAGTTAAAACCATAGCTGAGGAGTCAATCTCATTTTGGGATAAAGGAGTCGGAGTCGAATATCCAAAAATCGGAGTCAGTCATCTGTCCTCCGTGTATAAATTTTTGCCAAAGCTACGAAGTCAGAGTCGAAGTCGGGGAGTCGGAGTCCGATTAATTATCGGGCACAGGAGTCGAGTCGGAGTCAGGTGCCCCTAAATTCTCGGAGTCGGAGTCTGGAGTTTGGCGTCAAGAGCTATTTCCAACAAAATTTGTTTGAAGTAAATCCGCCTTCAAGTACGGAATCTACATTGACTTACAGTTTCCCCGTAGGCGCTAATGTTAAGGGATTTGAACTGTTCAAAATTGAACGGAAAATTGTTCAAATCAAAAAGATATTTTATATACAAGTTTTTCATCAAAAGCTTTTTCCTACAAAGTTTGTTTGAAGCAAATTCGCCTCACAGTTCGGAATTGCCTTGAATTTCCCCGTAGGCGCTAATGTTAAATTTTTTTGAACTGTTCAAAGTTGAACAAAAAATAGTTCAAATCAAAAAGTGAAATATGGGAATGAGGTGTACTCGCCGAGATCTTTCGAACAAAAAAAAGTTTGTTCGAATCGGACTATTCATTCAAAAGTTATTAGGGGGGGACAGACAGACAGACCGACAGACAGACCGACAGACAGACAGGCCGACAGACAGACAGACCGACAGACATTTTTCCCCATCTCAATACCCTACTTTCCAATTTTTAATTTTTCAATATTTATTTAATTATTTTACTTATTTTTGATTTTTTTTTTGTTTTTCGCGATATTTTTAAGATGCATTAAGCCTTCTTTCATGCTTTTTTCTTCTTTTTCTGACTTTTCTGGGAAAGTAGGCTAAAAGTGAAAAAAGGTGAACCAAGGACCGACACTTTTTCAAGGGGAGGACCGGTCCCTAAGTTCACAACTTAAGTATTTATTCTTTCGTCTTTGTCCTCCGTGTACACTTTTTTCAAGGTGTAGGCGCTAATGTTAAGGGATTTGAACTGTTCAAAATTGGGAAAATTGTTCAAATCAAAAAGATATCTTATATACAAGTTTTTTATCAAAAGCTTTTTCCTACAAAGTTTGTTTGAAGCAAATTCGCCTCACAGTTCGGAATTGCTTTGAATTTCCCCGTAGGCGCTAATGTTAAGTTTTTTTGAACTGTTCAAAATTGAACAAAAAATAGTTCAAATCAAAAAGTGAAATATGGGAATGAGGTGTCCTCGCCGAGATCTTTCGTCGAATCGGACTATTCATTCAAAAGTTATTAGGGGGGGACAGACAGACAGACCGACAGACAGACCGACAGACAGACCGACAGACAGACAGACCGACAGACAGACAGACCGACAGACATTTTTCCCCATCTCAATACCCTACTTTCCAATTTTTAATTTTTCAATATTCATTTTATTATTTTATTTATTTTTGACTTTTTTTTGTTTTTCTATTTTTAAGATGCATTAAGTTCTTGCATGCTTTTTTCTTCTTTTTCTGAGTGTATATATATATATATATATATATATATATATATATATATATATATATATATATATATATACACATATATATGTATATATATAATGTGTGTGTGTGTATACGCAGACATTGCGCATATTTTACATAATAACTCAAGGTGCTTGAAATATTTTATTCAAACTTCATAGATTTTTTTTCTGCAATAAATGCAGAAATCAAAAAAAAAAAAACTATAGTCTCGATAATGTTAAACATACATTTCGGCACTTTCAAAATTCTTGCGTCCTAGCAGTGGCGAATGCAGGATTTGGTTTTCTATAACTTTCAATGAAGTTAATGAAGGTATTTTCTTTTAACAAGGCCGTCACGAGGTCAAAAAATTGGGAGGAGGGTGTTTGGAAGATCCTCTTTTTTTTTTTTTTTCAAACGTATATATAGCAAGATAGAGACAAAAAGTTCTGATTTGTGTTTGGGGGTGGGAGGGAGGAGGAGGTGTCACTACTAACATATGAGCAGTCAAATTAAGAGAATTGCGTTACATAAACAGAAAAAAAAAATAAGAATTTGAATCTACAGGGTCGTAAGTGTAACATTCGCGATAGTCCTCTCCTGGAAATTGTTAGAAATTGTATTTCTAAAATTGCAGTTTACACGATCTCTGGTGATGTTCGGAGGAGGAGAGGTTTGGGTACTTTTATGCAGTGGCGTAGCCAGGATTCTGATTCGGGGGAGGGGGGGGGCAGGCGATTTTATCAATGTACTACCAAATTAACTATTTTTCATTAAATCGCGAATTACGTTATTAAAAATAGACTTCATGCATTATGCGCATTATAGATTATTACTAATAATTCATTAAAAATCAATAAAAATTAATTGCACCCATATTTGTGGTGCTGGATATTTTCGATGATAAATAACATCAAGATTAATGCACCAGTAATATGCTAAAAAATGTAAATGTTTTTTAATTTGTAATCAAAAATAATGAAATGTATTTACCATAATGTTAATTAGCTATTTAAAAGTACATAAAAATTATATTGCATTAAAAATTTAGTCGTCTCTTATTTTAAATTCTTCCGCTATTTCTTCATCTGAAATTTTGAGTTCTCTGTGTATTGACATCAGAGCAAGTCCATTTAGACGTTCTTCGCCAGTAGTGCTCCTTAAATAGGTTTTTACTCTTTTAAGGGTTGAAAATGTCCTTTCTACTGCTGCCGTAGAGACGGGAAGAGTGGCCAGTATTAAAAGCAGGACCGTCGCCATAGGGGGGGGGGTGAGGGGGGTGTCTCACCCTCCCAATGATTTCATCCAGTCGGCAAAATCAGTTCATAATTCGGCATTTTCAGTGTTTCGGAATTTCAAAGCTTTAATTGACAGAAATTAAAAAAAAGTTAGCATATTCATACAAAGTTATACATCTAACCTTTTCATACTTTGCGCAAGAGAAAATCATGAATGGGATATCCGTTTACATTCAGTTTTACATTGCTCACACTATGCCGATTGCTTAATTTTGCGACTGCTCATTTTGCCGAGACAATAAGCGTCCACTCAGAAAATTCAGCTAGAGTCGGCATTTTTGCTTTTTCAGTTGATTCCGTATTCTAAATCTTTGAGTAAAGTAGTATGTAGCTTGACCATGTGCGCGTTTTCACCTTTTATTGAAAAAGGAAAAACAAAAAAACATGTATATTTTGCGTACTGACGACTATTCATCTGAAAGCCCCCCTGAAAGACAGAATCAATTCGCCGACTGCTAATTGCACAGTATTCTCAATTTACCGACATTTACTTGAACAAAGTATTATTTTGCCGACACTGTATTCAGGGACACAACGAACTTAAATTCTTGGGGAAAATTTTCAATTTTCCGAATGATAAAATACGGATGTGCAATGCACACAATAATGTCTTAAAATTTGCTGAATCATCAGACAAATTTGGCCAAATAAGGAATTTTATGGAGGCCACTGGGACCTCCCAATGGGCGCCGCCTTCCTGTACACAGTCGGCAATTTCAGCTACAATCAGCAATTTTTACTTTTAGAGTGAATTCTAAGTTCACCATATGATAAAAGTTAAATGGAAGTGTGCACATTTTTACATTTTCTCATTTTAGCAAACTTAAAATGCAAAGCATGAGTTCTAATAAGTGTTTATACTGTAAATTTTAAAAAGAAAATTCAATCTTAAAATATTATTTAGAAATATCTGGGAAGCTGTATCACACATGAAGATTACCTGTGAGCAGCTGAGATGTAAGATTCAAATATTTTTTTCAAAATAGTTATTCAATAAAATATATGGAAACCCACGGAAAGTCTCAGTTTAAAAACACAACTACATTAATAAACATGATGGCTTTGGACAGTGCACAGTGGACACATTTATAAAATTGAATCATCAATAAAAAATTCACAGCAAAGTGGAGAAATACATAGGGTGCCGAAATGATAAAAAAATTAAAATAGAGAGAAAGATTTTATTACAGCACAAAGATCCATTGGTATGTATTTTAAGTGATTTTGAAACGAACTTCTGAATACACACATTCAGCACCATTTCCCCTTTTTCTAGGCTGACGGGCAAAAACCAAAATAGTATTCTACTCGCAGGGATTATGCCTATTTGTCGACCACACAAGTTTATTGTGTAACTAAAGCAAGACATTTGTCCGCCAATTGTAACACTCAGAAATGCCGTCGTGGAGACGGCGTGGCATAATCGCGTGTAGGAGTGACATTAGAAACGTCAGACCTTCAGGGGTCTTTTCTGTTAAAAACCTTTCTCTGGAATCTGGAACTTGGAGCTCGAGGGAAAATTAGAGAAGAGTTAGATCAACTGTTGTTGTGTGCTTAGGACGGTCTGTTCGGCCCCTGCTGTGTGAACTTTCTGCCTGAAGAAGGAAAAAGAAAGTTATTAGCGTTGGAGTCTTGAAGAGATACAAGTGCATTGAGTTTGTCCGGCTGCGGCTCCAGAGTTTGGCAGAAGACTTGAGTGACTATCTTGCATAATTATTTTATTCATTAAAATGCAATGTAATTTTACGGTTGAAGGAAATTTATTACGGTCTCACAGTGCCGTTACTAAACTAATTAAATATCATAAAGTTGCATTGTGACAGGGTTGAACCAAATCCTGCATTAAAAAATAACTTCGTACATCACATTTTATAAAATTTGTCTTGCTCTTTATCTTAACTTTTTAAAATTCTTCCCCCAATTATTTATCGAAGTAGCTTCAAAGTTAGTATTCAATAAAAAAAAAAAAGCATTTCAAAACAGAAAAAAAGGTTGTATTCCTTAATTTTTGGGTGTGTTTTGGGCTTTTTGAAAATCTTGAAGGAAAGCTTAAGTTTCCAGAACTTTTTCAGTAACTAGGCCATTAGCACGTGAAGGCATTTTCAATACTTTCAAATATGATTACCCACAAATATTTTCGATTCTAAAAAATGTGACCTTTATGTCTACTTTAGCATAACGTTAAGGGAAAATAACCTGCCAACAGATTTAGCGCAGGATCTGAAGAAGCCCTAGTCAAATGTTATGAGACATTTCCAAATTAAAATCAAACCTTGAAAACAATATTCATATCCTTATTCATAATGAGTGATTTTTAGTCTTGTCTGGGAGCGGTCTCAGCCCCTTCAACTGCCTCTTCAACAATCCTTGTACAGAGTAAAAATTCTTAAATTCTATTTTAGCTAAGGCACACCACAGTTCTTTGGGCATACGCTGTGGATATTGTCCCGCGGAGTGTACCCTCTGACGTCAAAAACGAGTTTTCTCCTCTCGCTCTCCACTTGGCGGCGGATGAAAAGATCAAAGGAACGAGCTAGCCCTTGTATTCGGAAGCCCTGAGTTTTACTGCCCAGTTATCTGTCAGATAGATTGTCTGCGCCACCCGCACTCTGTCCTCGAGCTGGACAATACTAAACAGATTGTACTAATCACCAGACCACAATACGGACCTTGCCCCTGCCACGGAAGTGCTTTCGGCTCTTATGAAAGCGCAAATTACCCAAATCGACAACAACTTGTCACAGAAATCCATTGACACTTTCCCTTGAAGATTGATGCCTAATAAAACTTCCAAATTGTTCCTTCTTGGCTAGGTCTTTTTGTCCTGAAGCATCTACAAAAAGTATCCAGTGGAGAGGGATCGTTTTTCAGAAAACATTAGTTTAATCACTTTACAATAACGGAAGGGAGAAATTTATTTGGATGCAGTGGGATAAGAATCAGTCCGTTTTCGGTTCTCTACCCAAACACAAGTTTTGTTTTTGATTCCGCTGTACATTAAAGTTCTCTTTCAGTTCAGAAGGAAAAAGCGTGTACAAAGAGAAATTTTTGATGGATTCTACAAATAAATGAGGTAAATTATCCTGCAATATTTTATGAACTGCTAACTTTTTATTTCATATTTCATTGCTGTTATTCTTAAAAAAGAAGGGGTTAGGGGGGGGGGATTTGGTTTCAAGAAAAAATCATATGTTAAATTTCGAGAGGAGATTTATTGTTTTAGCTACTTTTACATTGAAAAATGCATATCCCATCAAGCTTGTCACGAATAAAACATTTTGTTCTTATGCTTGAGGATAAGGAAAAGGATTCTTTAATTTAAAAAAACGACTGTTTATAATTATTGAGCTTTTTATTTATTTATTTATTTTGAATTTAATTATTTTATGATATTTCATTCTTAAGAATGAGAGTTTGGTTTTGTCCCTCTAAGTTCACAATTTTTGTACTCCTTATTTGCAAATAGTCGACGAAATGCCTTTTTTTTTTTTGAGTATCGTTTTAACAAGTAACTAATTTTGAAACTGCCGATACCGCATTATTCGAAATTTATATAAACTAAAAAAAAAAAAAAAAGAATAAGTAGAAAAAAAAATTGGTTGATTGACACAAATTTTTTTTTTCTGGCAGATGTGAAGCCATACAGTAGTTTAACGTACCAAAAATGAAAATTAGGTTTAGCTAATAATTCTAGTTAGCTTTACTATTCAATAATTGAATTACCTTTCAGATTTAAAAACAAATAGAATTTTTTTTTACAAACCATACGACAATTCAAATAAAAATGAATAGAGCTGCACATTTGACCAAACAGTTATTTTTTTTACTGGGGAAGTGAAGTGAGAAAACTTCAGACAAAACAATGTTGTGACGAACAAAAGAATTCATTACCGTATTACATAATATTTATAATTCAGTTTAATGTGAGTTTCTTTTCCCTAAATTTTATTTAAATACGTCCAAATATTTTTCTTAAGCATCATAAAATTCTTCGAAATATATTTTACCAATTCTACACTTATAGCGAAGTAATTAATGGTACATAATAGCCCCTGTTCTGTTTATTTTAGTTTTTAAACAAATATTATTTTACGTAGCTTCCTTCTTCGTCAGTTCTCTTCTAACTAATGAGATAATTAAAAAGATTAGTTTCTTTAGATTTCAATTTAGATATCAAATCTAAAGTTTTCTTTAGATCTCTTACAGGATTCTAAGAATATATATATATATATAATTATAAAAAAAACTGAACTGCTGAATGAAGCCTTCTCGATATTTCCTTAGTAAACTAAACTATTTAATTTTGATCCGAATCTTGTTTCAATTGATCAAAGGTACATACTAATCATGAATATAGTTTTTATTTAATACATGATGAAAATGATTTTAAACAATTTTATGGAACACACACACACACACACACACACACACACACACACACACACACACACACATATATATATATATATATATATATATATATATATATATATATATATATATATATATATATCTTCTGTGCGGACGTTTGTCACCATAAGGCTTTTAAACGGCTGGTCCGATTTTGATCAAATTTTTTGTGTACAATTATGTTGTGGCAAGTATGGTTTAGAAGCGCGATGGATCAAATCGGAAACTTTTTTGTTTATTAATTAATAATTTTAACATTGGATGGTTATATCTTCCAAATGATTAATATTTATTTTAACCTATTGTTGAGCGAGAAATGAAATAAATATTTAACCCGTTGCCAAAAGACAAGAAGAAAGCCAGCTCTGCTTTTTGTAACGAAATTTCCTACTGTGATGTCAATTGAGAATAGATAAAACGTAGAGAGAGGGAGTGTGAAGCTTTCATTTCTTAAAAGTAACGATTTTAGGTCCCGTGATACATTTTAAAATAAAGTACTGGAAGGTTCACGCAAAACGTGTGTTCTGTCGTCGTAGTTGAACCATGTGACCGGATCGGTGCTTTAGGTTTTCCTAACCAAATGATCAGAAAGTACCGTGCCTAACAACATTTGTTTCTCGGCTGAAATCCATCTGAGTTTTGGCACCAATGTCAAGAATACTTTAAGGATTATCTCACTAATTAGTACATTATTAAAGGAAAAGATGATGGAATTTAAAGACGAAATAAATTTTATTTTTTTTCCAGATAAAATACAACAGGGTAGTTCGGTACACAAAAGATAAGTGTAGTGTAAGATTTTTTTCTTTGGTGGAAAGAACAAAATAGGCAAATTATTTATGAAGTTTTAAAAGTTTTCGTTCAAAAGATCGGATTGCTAATCGGTCGGAGTTGGCTTCGCCCACTGATAGATTGAATTACAGTAACGTGTTGGCTTGGCGACTTTGGCTATAGATAATAGAGTTGCTTGACCATTTGTTTCCATTTTAAAGCTACTGTTAATATAATTTATTGTATTTTTGTCTATTTGGAGAAATATTTCAAATTTCAAAGAATTTTTTTTTTCCGTTTTTAAAGAGTTTTTAGTCATTTTAGTTGAAGAATGTGTTTATTTTACATCGGCAGGGGGGAGGGATGAGTGATTTTCGCTTATTCAGAGAACTGTGTTACCTTTATCATTTTTTAAAACGATATCCCTCGATTGTTTTATTCTTTTTCATATGGGGGACGTTGCAGCGGGATTTTCCGTTTGTTCTAGATGGGTAGTTAGGGATTTTCCGTTTGTTCTAGATGGGTAGTTAGGGATTTTCCGTTTGTTCTAGATGGGTAGTTAGTTTTTTACACTTAATATCTGAGGACGCTTTTTATCCTTTGAATATGGCTGAAGGAACAAACCATCAAGTACGGGAGAAAAAATAGTTTATTAAACAACTGCTCAGTGAGCATTAGATAAATCAAGTTGTAATAAATATACGCATTCTAACACCAAGCAGCTTAAAACATTTTCTTTTTACTTATTTTCTTCAACAAAACAGTTCAAACACTTGATAGTTTATTGAAATTTTTTAACTTTTCAATTTACAAAGTTTGAACAGAACAACGTCTGTCGGGTCCTCTAGTCTATACATATCTATACATATAGTAAAATAAGATGTTTGTGTGTGTGTGTGTGTGTGTGTGTGTGTGTGTGTGTGTGTGGCGCGCATCCCGGGAAAACGGTAAGGCCTAGAAAGATGAAATTTGGTATACAGGTGTAGTTTTTGCTGAAGTTGTGCACCTCGGGCTTTGATTTTTGATATTTTAATTAGAAAAAAAGTTATTTAATGTTTTATGTGATTTTTAGCACTTTTTAGTACTTTTAATCTCACAGACCCCGAACCAATCGCGCCAGACAAATATTTTTGGTACTATAGTGTCGGAAATTTAATTTTAAATATGATGAACAAAAAAATTTTGAAGATAGAGCAATTTTTGTATTTTTTATGAATTTTTGAAAAAACCTTCAATTTGCATTTTTTCATGGGTTTTATATTTTTCTAATATCATAATGCGAGAAGTATCAAAGCCTCATTTCTGAAATTTAAGTTGGTAATAGTAAAAACATTTCGCCCTCTTCAGAAGAAAAAAGTTCTTAAAAATACGCAATATTTTTTTTTTTTTTACAATTTTTTTAATGCTGAACACATCATGTCCTTTCACGCATCAGTCGAAAAAAGCGTTCTTCAATCTTTTATGCCTGTGAGGTCACTACTTGGGTTTCGATTCGATATTTACGATGGAATCTTAATCGCAAGCAATGTTAATCTTTTTTTTACTATATAGCTTACTTCTACATTTTCTGACGTGATGACCACGTGTTTTTTCGGCAGCGCTTGCTTTTTTTCTTTCCTTTTTTTTTTTGTTTTATTTAGGGATTGCATTTATTTCTTTTTCCATCCCCCCCCCCCCAAGCTGGACCTTTCGCTGTATCTATATTACGTTACATTTCATAGTTGTGCGCATTAATTCAATAAAAACAGCGAGATTTTTTTTATCTTTGTCAAACGCTACTTTTTGCACACTACGGGGAATTTGAGCTTTTTTTTTTTTTGCTCTATTTAAATAAAAAAAAGCGGTTTTTTGAGTGTTCTTTGTTTTTATTAGGAAATGGGCGAGGAGGTCAAAATAAATAGAGATGGATAAGAAAATGTAGAGATAGATTGTAAAGGTAGATAGCCGCCGAAGACGGCAATCTTGGCGTAAAAATGTGAATGGCACAAAAAAATGATAGAGATGGATTGATTAATACTGCTGCCAAATTTATTTAAACAACCGCCGAAGGCGGCAAACTTGAAGTAAAAAAGTAAATGACAAGTTAGCCAAACAGCCGCCGTAGGTGACTGCTTGCACATTGGATGTCAATGCCCCCCTCCCTTCCCCACATACACCATGACTTTGAAAAAACAATGCTTTCACATAAAAGTGGAAGTGCATTTTGTTATTTTTCGACCAAATTTGCATGAAGAGTACGTCATTTGTGTCTCCCCTCCCCCTCCTTTAAAAATATTCCTAACGACGAAACTGGAGACAGATCTAGAAAATATTTTATTCAAATTCTTAATGATATAGATAGATATAGATTGATTGACACCGCCACGAAATTTATTTAAGCAGCCGCCGAAGGCGGCACCCCTGGCGTAAAAAGGTGAATGGCGTAAAAAGGCGGACCAGCTGGTCGCCGCAGGCGGCTAGTAATAAAATAAGATGTTTGTGTGTGTGTGTGTGTGTGGCGCGCTTCCCGGGAAAACGGTAAGGCCTAGAAAGATGAAATTTGGTATACAGGTACAGTTTCTGCCGAAGATGTGCACCTCGGGCTTCGATTTTTGATATTTTAATTAGAAAAAAAGTTATTTAATGTTTTATGTGTTTTTTTGCACTTTTTAGTACTTTTTACCTCACAGACCCCGAACCAATCGCGCCACACAAATATTTTTTGTACTATAGTGTTGGAAATTTAATTTTAAATACGATGAATGAAAAAATTTTTAAGATAGAGCATTTTTTGTATTTTTTATGAATTTTTGAAAAAACCTTCAATTTGCATTTTTTCATGGGTTTTATATTTTTCTAATATCATAATGCGAGAAGTATCACAGCCTCATTTCTAAAATTTAAGTTGGTAATAGTAAAAAGATTTCGCCCTCTTCAAAAGAAAAAAGTTCTTAAAAATACGCAATAGTTTTTTTTTTACATTTTTTTTAATGCTGAACACATCATGTCTTTCTACGCATCGGTCGAAAAAAGCGTTCTTCAATCTTTTATGCCTCTGACGTCACTACTTGGATTTCGATTCGATATTTACGACGGAATCTTAATCGGAAACAAAGTTAATTTTTTTTTTTTTACTATATAGCTTTCTTCTACATTTTATGACGTGATGACCACGTGTTTTTCCGACAGTGCTTTTTTTTTTCCTTCCTTTTTTTTTTTTTTTTTTTTTGTTTTTGTTTAATTTAAGGATTGCATTAATTTCTTTTTCGAATTCCACCCCCTCCCCCCAAGCTGGACCTTTTGCTGTATCTATATTACGTTACATTTCATAGATGTGCGCATTTAATTCAATAAAAACAGCGAGATTTTTTTTTCTTCGTCACTTACTTTACTTCGTAACTTTTTGCACACTACGGGAAATTTTGGAGATAACTTTTTTTTTTTTGCTTTATTTAAATAAAAAAAAGCGGTTTTTTTGAGTGATCTTTGTTTTTATTAGGAAATGAGCGGGGAAGTTAAAATAAATAGAGATGGGTAAGAAAACTTAGAGATAGATCGTAAAGGTAGATAGCCGCCGAAGGCGGCATTAGGTAGATAGAGATTGAGATTTAGTGGACAAAAAATGCTTTTTTCGAATTAATACTTATATAAATAAAAAAAGATTGTTAATTACTGTCATAGATAGATATGCATAGATCGTATAGATAGATAAACAAATATAGAGGTCGATACAGTAAATGGACAGCAAAGAAAGAGACATGCCCGTCATTTAAGGAACTTCAACGAGGTGTCAATGCTCTCCCCTCACACACACACACACACACCATGACTTCGAAAAAACAATGCTTTCACATAAAAGTGGAAGTGCTTTTTGTTATTTTTCGACAAATATTTCCATGAAGAGTACGCCGTTTGTGTCTCCCCTCCCCCTCCTTTAATAATATTCCAAACGACGGAACTGGAGATAGATCTAGAAAATATTTTATTCAAACTACTAATGATGTAGATAGATATAGATTGATTGATACCGCCACGAAGTTTATTTAAGCAGCCGCCGAAGGCAGACCGCAACATTGGCGTAAAAAGGCGAATGATAATATTGATAATATAGAGAAAAACATTGATTAATACCGTCGCTAAATTGTCCAAGCAGCCGCCGAAGGCGCCAACCCTGGCGCAAAAAGGCGAATGGCGTAAAAAGGTGGACCAGCTGGTCGCCGCAGGCGGCTAGTATATATATATATATATATATATATATATATATATATATAATATGCCGTGGAGGCACTAGCACACTGTGCGAAAACAGTTTTCCCAAACGTCCATATTCTTCTTTTAATCAGAGCCGTCGCCAGCTATATTCGTTAGGCCTAGAAAGATGAAATTTGGTATACAGGTCCAGTTTTTGCCGAAGATGTGCACCTCGGGCTTCGATTTTTGATATTTTATTTAGAAAAAAAGTTATTTAATGTTTTATGTGGTTTTTTGCACTTTTTGTTACTTTTTACCTTACAGACCCCAAACCAATAGCACCACACAAATATTTTTTATTCTATAGTGTAGAAAATTTAATTTTAAATATGTTGAATGAAAAAAAATTGAAGATTGAGCAATTTTTGTCTTTTTTATGAATTTTTGAATAAAACTTTTAATTTGCATTTTTTCCTGGGTTTTATTTTTTTCTAATATCATCCTGCGAGAAGTATCAAAGCCTCAATTCTAAAATTTAAGTTGGTAATAGTAAAAACATTTTGCACTCTTCAGAAAAAAAAGTTCTAAAAAATACACAATAGTTTTTTTTTTTTTTTTTACAACTTTTTTAATGCTGAGCACATTATGTCTTTTCACGCATCGGTCGAAAAAAGCGATCTTCAATCTTTTATGCCTGTGACGTCACTACTCGGATTTCGATTCGATATTTACGATCGAATCTTAATCGCAAGCAATGTTAAATCTTTTTTTTTTTTTTTTTTTATAGCTTACTTCTACATTTTATGACGTGATGACCACGTGTTTTTCCGGCAGCGCTTGCTATTTTTCTTTTCTTTTTTCGTTTTATTTAGGGATTGCATTTATTTCTTTTTCCATTCCCCCCCCCCCCCCCCCCAAGCTGGACTTTTTGCTGTATCTATATTACGTTACATTTCATAGGTGTGCGCATTTAATTCAATAAAAGCAGCGAGATTTTTTTATGTTTGTCAAACGCTACTTTTTGCACACTACGGGGGAATTTGAGCTTTTTTTTTCTTTTTGCTCTGCTTAAATTAAAAAAAAGCGGTTTTTTGAGTGATCTTTGTTCTTATTAGGAAATGGGCGGGGAGGTTAAAATAAATAGAGATGGGTAAGAAAATTTAGAGCACAAAAAAAAAAGATAGAGATGGATTGATTAATACTGCTGCCAAATTTATCTAAAGAGCCGCCGAAGGCGGCAAACTTGAAGTAAAAAGATAAATGAAAAGTTAGCCAAACAGCCGCCGTAGGTGGCTGCGTGCACAGAAGTAGGGGAAAAATGAGAGTTCAACGTCAGGAGGAAGTGTGAAGTGGAACCACTTCCTCCCCACTTCCTCCCCACTTCCTCCACTTCCTCCGACCTTGGGTTGCGCCTGAATCTTGAAGAAGATGACCACCGCGTTTTCGCCCTTCCTCGTTTTCGCTCGCGTTTTTACCGTGAAAGGTTACGAATAGTTTTCGCGCGTTTTTAGTTTCGGTTTTCGGTTGGCAACACTTGTTGTCATGACAACCAGAGTTTTTAGTTTTCGGTTGGCAACACCTGTTGCTATGCTTTAACTTATGCGGTGTTTAACGTTCATGGCGCCATCTATTGAGAGGTTTATTTTTTTATTTCCGGACTTTTGAATATTTCTGCGAATTTAATTATTTTTATTTTTACAGAATGTGGCGGCCGGGAATCGAACACCCAAACTTTGAGTTAGCAAAAACGTATGCTAACCACTATGCTATATTTTCCATTACACTTTCAGTCTTAATGTGAATCTGTACCATGACAACGAATATTACAATTAAATTAATTTTAAAACCATCAGTTAATTTACTCTTTAGTACTAATCATGGCATATCATTAACTGAATTTCAGCTCATAATTGAAACTATAATCATTATTATTATTTTTCATAATAACAAAGTTTTCACTTAAGTAAAGATTTATTTAAATACAACCCATTCGAGATTTTAGATTTATTTCAATGCTTTGTGGACTTGAAATATATTTTAAACTTTGATTTTCTTTTTTCATGCATTTCAAACTTTATCCTTTTTATTTTTTCTAACTTGTTCGTACATTTTGAACTTTAACGTTTTTTCCTGTCATTTAGCACTTTGATTTTTTTTTTTTTCACTATTTTAGCGTTTTTCAATTATTTTCAGTCTTTAACTATTTTCTTAACTTTTTAGTCTTTAACTAATTTCAAGCATTTCAGACTTAGATTATTTTTTCGTGATTTCGATTTTTTTTTAGTATATTTTAGAGTTTGATCATTTTCTCGCTTGTTTTTACTTTATCGTTTTTTTTTTTTTTCCCGATATTTTTAAACTTAGAAATTTTTCACAAGTAGTGACAGGAATCGAACCTTCAAATTTTTCAAAACGTTATCATGTCTTCAATTTTTGCAATCATCTCAAACTTGCAATCAATTTACTCGTAGTAGTAATTAACACTTATCATTAACAAATTTTCTCAGATTTTAAAAAATCAACTTAATTAATTTTTTCCAGTAAGCAAATTGCGCACTCAAGTTACATTCCAACACTGCATATATGTTTCAAGAGTTTCATTGAATTTATCACATTCCATTTAATTAACTCTAATAATTACTTTTTCATTAATACTTAACTTAATCATTTTATCATACATTTATTCCAGTTACAAAATTATGCTTAAAAGTTATTTATTTTTCTTAGCACAAGAGATTTTAACATGTTCCTACTAAAATGCTTTTCACTCTAGTTTGAGTTTACTAAAATAGCAACTCATTTACGATTTAGATTCATTTAATCGTCTTTGATTCTTTTTTCATTGTTAATATTTTAAATTATCACATACGTTATTATTTTTATACATTTATCCATTTAATTTTCGAAAATCTACAATCAATTTACTTTTCGTATTAATTAACACTTATCACTATCAAATATTTTCATGAATTTTAAAAAATTATCTTCTTAAATAATTTTTTACTGTAACCAAATTTCCCACTCAAGTTATATTTTATCACTACATATGCTTTTCATGAGTTTCACTTAATTTATCGCATTTCATTTAATTAACTCTAATAATTATTTTTTATCATCGATATTTAAGTTAATCATATTTTCCTTTCTTTATTTTTTTTTTTTCATGCAAACACTCTTGATGGAATAAAACAAAATTTTCAACTTTCATGAATTAAATCCCCTCTGAATATTTTATTTTACTTTACCATACTTTACTATTTTACTTACTGCGTTTTACTATTTATCATTCATTACAGCTTTTCCAAAAATATTACTTTACAACCAACCAATTTCATTAACAGAATTTTCATTACAATTTATAAATTTCACTTTTATTTAATTATTTTTACCTACGGTAAAATAAAACACATCACATAAAAAAGTTAAACATCAATGAAGAACCCGAGAAATGTTAAAATTATAAGTCGAGTATCAAAACTTCATGTCAGCAAATTTTAAAAATAGACTTACCGAAAAATAATTTCTACTGAAATTCATTTCAAAACTTGGAATCAATTTACTCTTAGCATTAATAAACACTTATGATTAAGAAATTTTCATGGATTTTAAAAATCAACTTATTTAATTTTTTCCAGTAAGCAAATTTCGCACTCAAGTTACATTTTATCACTACATATGCTTTTCAAGAGTTTTATTGAATTTATCACATTTTATTTAATTATTTTTTGATTAGTATTAAACTTAGTCATTTTATCGCTTAGTATTTAACTTAATCATTTTCTTGCTTGTTTTTACTTTATCGTTTTTTTTTCCCGTTATTTTTAAACTTAGAAATTTTTCACAATTAGTAACAGGAATCGAACCCACAAATTTTTCGAAACATTATCAGGTCTACAATTTTCATCCAACTAATTTATTTTAAAAACTTGCAATCAATTTACTCTTAGTAGTAATTAACACTTATCATTAATAAACTTTCACGATTTTAAAAAAATCAACTTATTTAATTTTTTTTTCCAGTAAGCAAATTTCGCACTCAAGTTACATTTCATCACTTTATATGCTTTTCAAGAGTTTCATTTAATTTATCACATTTTATTTAATCAACTCTATTAATTATTTTTTGATTAGTATTTAACTTAGTCATTTTATCGCATAGTGTTTTACTTTATTATTATTATTTTTTTTTTCATACAAGCACTCTTGTTAGAATAAAACAAAATTTTCAACATTCATGAATTAGAATCACTTTGACTATTTCATTTTCCCAATAATATTTTACTTTAACAACTAATTTCTTTAACAAAATCGATATCATTTATTTTAGTCTTTATCCTTTTCGAACGATACATTCAAATGGACAGCTATACGTTAAATTAAGAAACTTAATCTAAATTTTGACAAATTAAGTTATAGCTAAATACTGACTAAAATTAAGTACAAAAGACTAACCTTTTTGGGGTGAAATCCCTCAAGTACCAGCTATCGCGAAGTTATTTAAAAACAGTGAATGAAATTGTAATAAGTGGATTGTTAATTATAACTCAATCTCACAAATTACAACTACATGCATGTTTTATTTGAAATCGCTGCATACGGCTGTTTGCCCATCGTCGATTTGCAGAAGGCATGCCGTGAAATCGCAAATCAACGCGGCTGTTGAAAAAAAACTCCAATAATCCCAAAGAACTTCCCATCGTCCACACTCACCGAGGCGAATTGAGAAAATGACTTTATCAATATTGCTATCTACCCCTTTACCGATAACAGATAACAAACCCCACGTGCGAGTATTATTCACCACCTGGCCTACGTCTTTCAAGTGATGTCACTGTTTCTGACCAATTAAAATTAGTTCACGTTTCTCAAATATCAAGCACATAGATCGGCAATAGCCTGATGTCTGGTTTTCCAAACAAAATTTTAGATTTTAATTCGTAGTTTCGAATTAATTTCTTTTTCATTTCAAACTTATATAAAAAAATTTCCAGCTTGTAAGAATATTTCTTTCAAAAACAGATTTTTGATTCAAAACAGTATTTTTTCAAACTTGTAATATTTTTTCTACTTAGAAAATGAAATCAAAAATTTTTGTTTTCTTTAATCATATAAAATGTTTTTAAAAAATAATTTCTCAAACTTGTAATATTTTTCCACTAATTAAAAAAAAAATCAATTTTTTTTTTCAATCATATAAAAATAAATTTTTATTCTTACAACAATAAATTTTTCCGCAAAAATATTTTTTTCAAATCAAAATAATAATAATAATAATAATATTTTTGTAACATATTATTTTTTTTCTTTTCAATCTTTTTTTTTTCGCAAAACTATTTTTTTTTTTTTTTTCAAAAATTTTCAAACTTACAAAATAAAATTTTTTCAACTGAATCTTTAAACGAAATGATTTAATTAAATTTAAAACTCAATATCACTTTACTCTTAGTATTAATAACCAATAGCACTTAACCATTTACTCTTCGCACTCTAAGTATTAATTAACACACATGCATTATAAATAATAATAATGTTTAAGATACTTACAAATCATCCACTCAAGCTTTCAAATATCCATCTAGCATGTTATTGTTCATTCGTGTGAGGGAACTTGTAATAAAACTTTACTCATCAACCGAAATTATAAGCGAAAATATCACATTTTCAGCACTTAATATAATCCTACAATTAACAAATTGGTTTTAACTTTGAATTTAAGAAAAATAAAAACTATTACACACTTAGTAACATATCTATCGATGTATATTATTTCATGACAAATCACAAATAGGTGAGGATCTTTTATCGATCATGTGACCAACTAAGTTAAGAAAGAGCATCCTTATCTCATATGAGAATTTATAAGTCTTTAATATTTCTCTTTAATGTAAGTGTATTCATACGTACGAGTTTGTGTATGTGAATATAACTGTGTATTGTTTTCAAACCATTGACATGTTTAAGCTTTACGGTTCTAATTTTGACTTTCCACTTAGCATTAGTCGAAGTCCTTCGCATGTATTAAACTATAGAAATATCACAAAAATTATATTTTCATTCAGTCTTAATTACAAAACCATACAATAACATGAAGACAACACCGATAGTATAAAGATTACTTACAATAAAGTGCATATAAAGAATATATGTAAGAGTGATTTCAAAGTATAATCCATCAACCATATTCAACATCTCAATAAAAACACAAGTCTCTTTTAAAATGATAAACACAATTTATTCACACACACAGTAAAAGACAATTAAAAAAACTTACATCTTTAAGTAAAACTCTTCAAAACTTTCAAGCGTATTTTTAACATCGATTGCATCAAATAAATCAGACACATGACATTTTAAACATGGACTATCAACATTCAAAGTAACGAAGTCACGAGTCAAGTTTTCCCAATTAACATTAAAAAGAGCCTGTTCGAAAAAAAGTATCGAACTTCCGACCCCTTGTTAATGATTCACATCCATGCACGCTCATGTAAAAAATGAATCCATTTTTACAATCCACACATTCTTTTTTAGAAAGGTAGTTTATGTTGCATATGAGCTCATCAAATAGTCACTTACGTAGAGAATCAGCCAGTTTACCAACTTCTTGTGATGTATATGTGCTGATTTTATCACATCGACAATCACAGGGATATTTTTTCTCAATTTCCGGAAGGATGTACTCTTTTAGAGTATAAGTCATAAGTTTGTCTTTGACACTACGTGAGATACAAGGGGACGCGTAGCACAATTTGTCAATCTGGCTTTCCAAAAGTAGAACTCTATCAGGTATCAACTGGAACACTTCTCGTTTCAGTTTGAACAATCTTTGCACACTAACACAGATGTTACCATTCGCACTCGACTCTCCTTTTTTATAACAAAAGCGAAATCACGGTCTTCGATTAATTTTTGATTTATATTTTTACGTAGGCTTGAAATTAGTGATCTCCACACATCTGGTTCTAAGGAAACACCATCCTTAGTTGGTCGAAGAATACCATCTTTCCCACACGTATATCTTCTAATATGCACGCGTGTACGTTTCCGAAAAGTATTCACCTAACGTGAAAATACAATCACCCAAGTGTATCGTATCATCAGGCTGTGGAGAAGCCTCAGTGTTCATTTTCATGTTCGTTGCATCCCATCTGTTCATCTTCAGGATTCAAAGTTTCAGAATGATTTTCACCAGCGTTACTCATTCTTAACTCTCATAGGATTAAGAGTCACAATACTAAAACAACTTCCTGTGAACTTAAAAAATAAATCAAACTAGGTTTTAACACTAGCGGGTGAAGAAAAATCCTAAGTACATAGAATGAAATTTCACGACGTCTTTCAAAGCTCAGAATCACTCTGAAAATGATTCTCCAAACATCCACTATAAACCAATGAATATTCACTTTAACCAATGAGAAGTGTAAATAAATCTCCTGCTACTGAAGTCATAGAATATCACACGAACTTTTGAGCAGAATTGAGTTGTTTTCCACAGTATTCAGATTTTTAGAAAATGCCAACACTTTGACTTCCATCTTCATCCTGACCTACTACGAGTAATTTTAAGATGGTAGCAGGTTTTCACATCACACCGAATGTCGATGACGGTTTCGCATCTCATGCATATTGACATGATCAATTACACGTGATTGAGCATGTCATGCGCGAGATGCGAAACCGTCATCGACATTCGGTGTGATGTGAAAACCTGCTACCATCTTAAAATTACTCGTAGTAGGTCAGGATGAATTTGGAAGTCAAAGTGTTAGCATTTTCTAAAAATCTGAATACTGTGTAAAACAACTCAATTCTGCTCAAAAGTTCGTGTGATATTCTATGACGTCAGTAGCAAGAGATTTATGTACACTTCTCATTGGTTAAAGTGAATATTCATTGGTTTATAGTGGATGTTTGGAGAATCATTTTCAGAGTGATTCTGAGCTTTGAAAGAAGTCGTGAAATTTTATTCTATGTACTTAGGATTTTTCTTCACCCGCTAGTGTTAAAACCTAGTTTGATTTATTTTTTAAGTTCGCAGGAAGTTGTTTTAGTATTGTGACTCTTAATCCTATGAGAGTTAAGAATGACTAAGGCTGGTGAAAATCATTCTGAAACTTTGAAGCCTGAAGATGAACAGATGGGATGCAACGAACATGAAAATGAACACTGAGGCTTCTCCACAGCCTGATGATATGATACACTTGGGTGATTGTATTTTCACTTTAGGTGAATACTTTTCGGAAACGTACATGCGTGCATATTAGAAGATATACGTGTGGGAAAGATGTTATTCTTCGACCAACTAAGGATGGTATTTCCTTAGAACCAGATGTGTGGAGATCACTTATTTCAAGCCTACGTAAAAATATAAATCAAAAATTAATCGAAGACCGTGATTTCGCTTTTGTTATAAAAAAAGGAGAGTCGAGTGCGAATGGTAACATCTGTGTTAGTGTGCAAAGATTGTTCAAACTGAAACGAGAAGTGTTCCAGTTGATGCCTGATAGAATTCTACTTTTGGAAAGCCAGATTGACAAATTGTGCTACGCGTCCCCTTGTATCTCACGTAGTGTCAAAGACAAACTTATGACTTATACTCTAAAAGAGTACATCCTTTCGGAAATTGAGAAAAAATATCCCTGTGATTGTCGATGTGATAAAATCAGCACATATACATCACAAGAAGTTCGTAAACTGGCAGATTCTCTACGTAAGTGACTATTTGATGAGCTCATATGCAACATAAACTACCTTTCTAAAAAAGAATGTGTGGATTGTAAAAATGGATTCATTTTTTACATGAGAGAGAGTGCATGAATGTGAATCATTAACAAGGGGTCGAAAGTTCGACACTTTTTTCGAACAGGCTCTTTTTAATGTTAATTGGGAAAACTTGACTCGTGACTTCGTTACTTTGAATGTTGATAGTCCATGTTTAAAATGTCATGTGTCTGATTTATTTGATGCAATCGATGTTAAAAATACGCTTGAAAGTTTTGAAGAGTTTTACTTAAAGATGAAAGTTTTTTTAATTGTCTTTTACTGTATGTGTGAATAAATTGTGTTTATCATTTTAAAAGAGACTTGTGTTTTGATTGAGTTGTTGAATATGGTTGATGGATTATACTTTGAAATCACTCTTACATATATTTTTTAATTGTCTTTTACTGTGTGTGTGAATAAATTGTGTTTATCATTTTAAAAGAGACTTGTGTTTTGATTGAGTTGTTGAATATGGTTGATGGATTATACTTTGAAATCACTCTTACATATATTTTTTATATGCACTTTATTGTAAGTAATCTTTATACTATCGGTGTTGTCTTCATTTTATTGTATGGTTTTGTAATTAAGACTGAGTGAAAATATAATTTTTGTAATATTTCTATAATTTAATACATGCGAAGGACTTCGACTAATGCTAAGTGGAAAGTCAAAATTAGAACCGTAAAGCTTAAACATGTCAATGGTTTGAAAATAATACACAGTTATATTCACATACACAAACTCGTACGTATCAATACACTTACATTAAAGAGAAATATTAAAGACTTATAAATTCTCATATGAGATAAGAACGCTCTTTCTTAACTTAGTTGGTCACATGATCGATAAAAGATCCTCACCTATTTGTGATTTGTCATGAAATAATATACATCGATAGATATGTTACTAAGTGTGTAATAGTTTTTATTTTTCTTAAATTCAAAGTTAAAACCAATTTGTTAATTGTAGGATTATATTAAGTGCTAAAAATGTGATATTTTCGCTTATAATTTCGGTTGATGTGTAAAGTTTTATTACAAGTTCCCTCACACGAATGAACAATAACATGCTAGATGGATATTTGAAAGCTTGAGTGGATGATTTGTAAGTATCTTAAACATTATTATTATTTATAATGCATGTGTGTTAATTAATACTTAGAGTGCGAAGAGTAAATGGTTAAGTGCTATTGGTTATTAATACTAAGAGTAAAGTGATATTGAGTTTTAAATTTAATTAAATCATTTCGTTTAAAGATTCAGTTGAAAAAATTTTATTTTGTAAGTTTGAAAATTTTTGAAAAAAAAAAAAAAAATAGTTTTGCGAAAAAAAAAAAGATTGAAAAGAAAAAAAATAATATGTTACAAAAATATTATTATTATTATTATTATTTTGATTTGAAAAAAATATTTTTGCGGAAAAATTTATTGTTGTAAGAATAAAAATTTATTTTTATATGATTGAAAAAAAAAATTGATTTTTTTTTTTTAATTAGTGGAAAAATATTACAAGTTTGAGAAATTATTTTTTAAAAACATTTTATATGATTAAAGAAAACAAAAATTTTTGATTTCATTTTCTAAGTAGAAAAAATATTACAAGTTTGAAAAAATACTGTTTTGAATCAAAAATCTGTTTTTGAAAGAAATATTCTTACAAGCTGGAAATTTTTTTATATAAGTTTGAAATGAAAAAGAAATTAATTCGAAACTACGAATTAAAATCTAAAATTTTGTTTGGAAAACCAGACATCAGGCTATTGCCGATCTATGTGCTTGATATTTGAGAAACGTGAACTAATTTTAATTGGTCAGAAACAGTGACATCACTTGAAAGACGTAGGCCAGGTGGTGAATAATACTCGCACGTGGGGTTTGTTATCTGTTATCGGTAAAGGGGTAGATAGCAATATTGATAAAGTCATTTTCTCAATTCGCCTCGGTGAGTGTGGACGATGGGAAGTTCTTTGGGATTATTGGAGTTTTTTTTCAACAGCCGCGTTGATTTGCGATTTCACGGCATGCCTTCTGCAAATCGACGATGGGCAAACAGCCGTATGCAGCGATTTCAAATAAAACATGCATGTAGTTGTAATTTGTGAGATTGAGTTATAATTAACAATCCACTTATTACAATTTCATTCACTGTTTTTAAATAACTTCGCGATAGCTGGTACTTGAGGGATTTCACCCCAAAAAGGTTAGTCTTTTGTACTTAATTTTAGTCAGTATTTAGCTATAACTTAATTTGTCAAAATTTAGATTAAGTTTCTTAATTTAATGTATAGCTGTCCATTTGAATGTATCGTTCGAAAAGGATAAAGACTAAAATAAATGATATTGATTTTGTTAAAGAAATTAGTTGTTAAAGTAAAATATTATTGGGAAAATGAAATAGTCAAAGTGATTCTAATTCATGAATGTTGAAAATTTTGTTTTATTCTAACAAGAGTGCTTGTATGAAAAAAAAAATAATAATAATAAAGTAAAACACTATGCGATAAAATGACTAAGTTAAATACTAATCAAAAAATAATTAATAGAGTTGATTAAATAAAATGTGATAAATTAAATGAAACTCTTGAAAAGCATATAAAGTGATGAAATGTAACTTGAGTGCGAAATTTGCTTACTGGAAAAAAAAATTAAATAAGTTGATTTTTTTAAAATCGTGAAAGTTTATTAATGATAAGTGTTAATTACTACTAAGAGTAAATTGATTGCAAGTTTTTAAAATAAATTAGTTGGATGAAAATTGTAGACCTGATAATGTTTCGAAAAATTTGTGGGTTCGATTCCTGTTACTAATTGTGAAAAATTTCTAAGTTTAAAAATAACGGGAAAAAAAAACGATAAAGTAAAAACAAGCAAGAAAATGATTAAGTTAAATACTAAGCGATAAAATGACTAAGTTTAATACTAATCAAAAAATAATTAAATAAAATGTGATAAATTCAATAAAACTCTTGAAAAGCATATGTAGTGATAAAATGTAACTTGAGTGCGAAATTTGCTTACTGGAAAAAATTAAATAAGTTGATTTTTAAAATCCATGAAAATTTCTTAATGATAAGTGTTTATTAATGCTAAGAGTAAATTGATTCCAAGTTTTGAAATGAATTTCAGTAGAAATTATTTTTCGGTAAGTCTATTTTTAAAATTTGCTGACATGAAGTTTTGATACTCGACTTATAATTTTAACATTTCTCGGGTTCTTCATTGATGTTTAACTTTTTTATGTGATGTGTTTTATTTTACCGTAGGTAAAAATAATTAAATAAAAGTGAAATTTATAAATTGTAATGAAAATTCTGTTAATGAAATTGGTTGGTTGTAAAGTAATATTTTTGGAAAAGCTGTAATGAATGATAAATAGTAAAACGCAGTAAGTAAAATAGTAAAGTATGGTAAAGTAAAATAAAATATTCAGAGGGGATTTAATTCATGAAAGTTGAAAATTTTGTTTTATTCCATCAAGAGTGTTTGCATGAAAAAAAAAAAATAAAGAAAGGAAAATATGATTAACTTAAATATCGATGATAAAAAATAATTATTAGAGTTAATTAAATGAAATGCGAT